>NW_027097770.1:0-40000 GCF_019320115.1 Miscanthus floridulus | reverse complement strand
ACCACTTATACCTTTGCTTTGAGCCTTTTGTTTTTCTCTTTCTTTTTTCAAGTCCAAGCACTTAATCATCACCATGGCATCACCATCATCATATCATGATCTTCATTTGCTTCACCACTTGGAATGTGCTACATATCTTATGACCACTTTGATAAACTAGGTTAGCACTTAGGGTTTTATTAATTCACCAAAACCAAACTAGAGCTTTCATAAGTGTCTCCTCATTCACATTTTTCTAAATAGTTCTTGAAATTATGGTAGTATAGTTCATACCATATTTCGAGGGGAGAATTGTGAGATGAATTAAGAGTAAGAATTAAGATCAATTAAGAAACTACTCTTCATTAAGAGTGAGATAAAGATGTTGATGAATGTGTACTCTTCATTAAGAGTGAGATACATATTTTGTTATAAACTGAGTGAGATAAAGATTTTGATGAATGTGATCGTCGGTCATAACAATGATACCCCTAAGCAGAGAAACAACTAAATTTCTAGATTTTTTAAAGTTCTAAGAGGAAGATAGCGTAGTCACCATCAAAGATATTAATGCGGTGCTTAAAGCGCCATATAAGGTTTTAACAGATTGAACCAAATAAGAAATTAGAAGATACACTATCTTTACAAAAGATGGGACGATCTGGGAGAGCATGGTATGTAGAGACCTATGACTTGAAGAGAAGCAGGACTACGTAGCCACTTCAGTGATTCAAAACAACAAATTTCTCGATACCTGTTGATGTTGTATGACTTATACAACACCTGTTGTTGGCTCTTCGAAGAAGATGAATAATATAAATAAGGATCTTGTGATATAGGAGCCTGTAGAATCAATTGCCTCTTTGCAATGAAGAGCAACAATAACCCCACATGAAAGTGCTAGTAGCTGAGGCCCTAGAAGGTCTCAAAGAATTAGTAAACTAGTTTTCTGATGACTATGAAGTCTATGTTAGTGAAGAAATTCAAATGAAGGGTGTCAGGTTCATAATCCTGGGTTCCCTCGTAGACCGGCTTCCATGCCAAGGCCTAGCCCAAGCAGACGACACGCAACTCATAGGCCGGCCCAAGAGTCTAAAGCAACAGGGCAGAAGGGTGGTCCAAGTCACCGACCGGAAGGTCTGGCCGAGGAAGAACAACACCCGCTTGTCGACTCCGGCCCACCTCTCCGATCGAAGCACTCACTTTGGACTCCAGCCGCCTCCAGACAGCCTCTCCGATCAGAAGGCCTGACCCAAGCACTACTTCCGACTCTGACCCCACATCTCCAACCGGGGTTCATAGAATCCCTGCTCACCGCACTTCTTCGACTGGCACAACCAGAGCCGACTAGGATCAATCGACCAGGGACGCCCGCTCGGTAGGGACTAAGAGACGTGCGGAGAAAAGCAAGGCAAGGCGCACAAGTCAAAGCCCGGTACCAAGGACCATACCCTGTACGGAACAGTACTCTGCAACCGCCCTAACACAAATAGTGTTGCAGGCGCCTACATTTCCCCTACAGTATTGTGGGCGCCATTAAACACTCATATGGTAAGGTTCCCCCCACATGTCTCTGGGCATCGATAGTGTTGTGGGCGTCGGGATTTACCGTACCGAGTGCATATGGTGAAACTCATCACATGCCTCTGGGTATCAACAGTATATGCAGGTACCGACATCTGCTATACTCAAACAAGGACGACGGAACCTCCCATGTACATCTGACATCCAACAGTGTTGTGGGCGCCTACCATCATCCTATACCCTTCGACGTGGGCAACAAGGCTTAGAAGCATTCGTACTCTCTTTCTCTCACTTGTAAGGTCATCCCCTTCATCTATAAAAGGGGATGCACTCTCTTCCAATAGGCCAAGTTGATTCAAATCGATACAAGTTAATCCAGATCGATCAAGTTCACTAGCTCACAACCACAGAACTGCTAGGTTCAGACCTCAGGCACACGCTTGAACACTTAGCTCATAGCGAAGCTCCTGTCGCTCTCAGTCCTTCCGACCGGAGCCGATCAGACCTCTTGTACACCCTATCTTTCTTCTTCTCATTTGTAACCCTACTGTAGACTTCGAGCACCTGGGCTCAGGAATAAAGTCACTGACTAACTCAAACTGGACGTAGGGCACGTTGCCTAAACTAGTATAAACCATATGTCATTGAGTGCTAGACCACATCCGATCATAACGTATGACAAAACTACAAATATTTACGTGTTGGTCACTTTCTGCATCGACAAAGGGTGATCCCACCTTATTTGAAGAAGCCATAAGAAGCGTTTACTCATTTGAATGGCAAGAAGCGATAGAAGTTGAAATGAATTCGATGAAGAACAACGATGTTTGGGACTTAGAAGAAATTCCTAATGAAGCGAAAACAGTAGACTATGAAAGGGTCTACAAGACAAAATGTGACTCCAAAAGGAATGTGAAAAGATATAAAGCATGACTTATAGCAAAAGGCTTTACGTAAAGAGAATGAATAAATTACGATGAGAGTTTTCTCTCCAGTCTCATGCAAGGATTCTTTTAGAATCATAATGGTATTATTGGCATATTATAATTTAGAGTTACATCAGATGGATGTAAAGACGGCATTCCTTAACGGGGATTTATATAAAAATGTTTACATGGCACAACCCAAAGGTTTTGTCGTGGAAGAAAAAGAACGTATGGGATGCCCCCTGTAGAAATCCATTTATGGGTTAAAACAAGTCTCTAGACAGTAGTATTTGAAGTTGATGAAATAATAAGAAAGTTTGGGTTTAAAGAAAACGAGAAGGACAATAGCATTTATGCGAAGTTTAAGAATGGAAAATTCTTTTTCCACATCTTGTGTATAGATGACATCCTACTCACTAGTAGTAATGTTAATTTGCCATTGGAGAAGAAGAAGTCTTTGTCCTCAAGTTTCAATGTGAATGATCTTGGTGAAGCCTCATTAGTTCTAGGAATTGAAATTCACCGAGATAGATGAAAAGAGGTATTAGGACTATCGCAAATGCATACTTAGAAAAAATTCTAAAGAAATAAAGTATGCATGCGAGTAAACCTACATTTGCTCCTATAGTCAAGGATAATAGATTTGGAAACTTTCAGTGTTCTAGGAACCGATATGAGATCGATCAGATGAACATGGTTCCATATGCTTCAGCTGTTGGAAGCTTAATGAATGTACAAGTAAGAACTTACCTTGATGTAGCTTACGTATCCAGAATATTTTGACAGAAGTCCAGTCTAGATATAGATCACTGGAATAGAATTAAGAATGTCTTGCAATTTTTGCAAAGTATCATAGGCCTCATGCGGAGTAAGAAATAATAAGTACTCTCAAATAGTTATGGGTACAAATGTTAAGTTTTGGCGAGATGTTTAGTAAAATCCACAGTAGTTGCTAACACTCGTAGCTGGAGTATTATTGTGGAAAAGCTCCAATAAAACAATTGTGGTTTCATCGATGATGCATACCATAGTATAGCTTGTCATGAGGCCTCAGGAACAGACAAAAGTGGTTAAAGAAATGTATACCCGGATTTAACAATGGTAGTCAACAGCAATAACCATTTAAAAGTAGTTAACTCCTAAGACAACAGGTCAAGTGTGCTGCCAAACATATTGACATTAAGTTATATATTGTAAAAGAGAAAATCCAGAATTATTTTGAAAGTATTGGGCATATAAGTACCAAGCAAGTACTTACGGATCCGCTTACCAAAGACTAACCACCCAGTGCGTTTAGAGAACACACAATCGACATGGGTTTACGAGAAAGCCTATAATTTCTGGATATTAATGGCCTAGTTGAGAATCTGTTTTCAAAACAGAGATGTGCATTGTAGCTGTTTAATCTAATGACAACTGACTATGACGATGAGGCACGCTCTATGCACTGATCTGCGATGGAATGGGAAAAAGATAAAATAACTTAAGTTTAAGTCATAAGGTGAGATCAAGGAGGAGAATATTAGATTGATTTCCACCAGTTGACCCAACGGCCAATTGGGCCCATGATCTGCGCCGTGATTGGGAGCGCCTAGCCATTCTCCTGGCTGATGGGCCCCCATCGCGCAACGCTATAAAGAGGAAGGTGGAGGCCGGAGCGCAAGGTACGAGGCTTACTGTAGTCACATGTTCCTCACCAACGTCCTAAACCTAGACCGGTCGAGAGGGTGCGCTGTGAGCGACGGAAAGCGCAATCGTCTTTGCCGTCGCCACTGGACCGCGCCTTCACGTCGTTGCTACCTCGGCGGCGGCGCTATGGCCGTGACACTGCGCTGGATGAGGTACATCAGCAAGTTCTTTGTCCAGTTAAGTTTTACCCATCTAATGTACGCCTGGATGATCCTATCAGCGCTATCAGTTTGGTGCTTAGTTTAATTTGGTCTTGCGCAGCCTGAGTCCTCCTGCCTATAGTTGAAACCTTAATGTCTTTGTTAATCCTCTAAAAAATTGATTCAGTCGCAGCCGCCTGCTATACATGGCAAGCATATATACTGATACTGAGACTCAGCTGATAAGAAAATGGTGAAAGTAAACGGGAACGGGAGTCAACTTTTGTGTTTGCTTGTCACAAAGGAGCCCAAATGCGACTCAGTCAGATGTTCTGTTTTTCTTCTCTACAAGGCCTAAAATTTCAAGCCACATGGTTCATTGCTTCTTTCTTTTTCGATAATGCGAGATCTTGTTGTAAATAAATAAAACAATGAGATCAAGGACCAGAGGTCCTGACCTCCGGCATATCATCATGTACAGCGGGATTTATAACAATGAGATCAAGGACATGATTTATAGAAATTGTGTAAGAATTTTGTACGAATCAATTTTTTCCTAGGAATACAATAACGGTATCTAACGCCCGGTTGTCCGGACGGACACGGATGCGCGCATAACCCGTCTCGCTCCGACTCGCACGCACACCCCGGCCTCGACGTTGCGCCTGCTGCTCCTCGCATCCGGACGGCCGCGTAGCCCACCCCGTCCGCCTCGCCCTCGCCTCGCACGCACACCCAGCCCCTGTCGCTACGCCCTGCTCCTCCCCCTGACCCCTTCTCTCTTTCTGTATGGGTGGGACCCGAGAGCCAGCCCCTAGCTTGCCGCAAACCTGTCTACGGGCCCCTAGCTCACCGCGCCCCATCCCACGACGCTCAGGTCGTGCGTCCATCACTCACCGTGCCCCCGTAAAACACTTGCAACATGAAACACGTGGATGCAACATACGTCTGACACAAATGAAACATGAAACATTTTGTTGCAACATATGTGTGAAATATATGCAACATCCAGATAAAACACTTGCAACATGTGTAAAACATATGCAGCATCCAGATAAAAACACTTGCAACATGTGTGTGAAACATATGCAACATTTAGATAAAAGCACTTGCTGCAACATACGTCTAAAACAGATGAAACATTGAACAAACGCTTGTAACATACCTTTGAAAACACTTGTAAAATATGCAACATGTGCAACATTATGATCTACTTTTGTAACATCCATATGTAACAATTGCCACATACCTTTAAAACATCTGAAACACTTGAAACATACATTTGCAACATAGGAGAGGGGAAGGCCAAGGCCGGTCGATTCCAGCCATCGGGGTGGTATCCGGCAGCGCGCGAGCACTACCAGCACCATCAGGACGGGAGAGAGGAGTGAGTGGCGTAGGTGGGGCGTGTGACGGGCGGGAGCGAGGAGCAAGCGAGCAAGCGGTGTAGGGTGGGGCGCGCGGTGGAAGAAGGCCGCAACAGCGAGCGGAGTGAGGCGCGCGGCGTCCGAATGGGACGGACGCCCATGGCCAAGCATTATCGATACGATAAACACAAAAAAAGATTCCTATATTTCAAAGAGAATTTTAGTGTTGGGAAAAGAGCTCACACCATTGGGTTTGTACTCGACAAATGGGGATGTTGACCAAGTGATCCTGGTTTTCAGCCAACTGATAAATGTATACCATTTCCATGTGTTAGGTCAATTCAGTAGACTGCAAAGATAATTTGCACATGCGTACTGTGTCTACGATGTATACTTATATGTGCACATAAGTAGTCAAGAAAAGAACAAGCAAGCAACAAGTAAGCCACAGAGTTGTTCTGATACTGATGATACGTGGAATTCCAGACGCAATGCACACTGAATAAACTATGAGTTCGTGTTCAACCAATGAGACCTGTGATAGCTACAGACACATGGGGCACTGATTGATGGGCTAGGCAGCTAGCGTGTTTGTTCTACGGGTCAACTCTTTGAATGACATGGTCGAACTAAAATGCTGTAAACGAAAAGGAAGAACACCTACTGGGAGAAAAAAAAAAGGAAGGAAATGCTACACCTAAATGTTTGGTCGAGTACCTGGGGCCCTCAGCAAGATACTAGCCATAGAGCGCAGAGCCTGGCCAAACAAAACTCCTCCTGAAACTGATTGCAACCTACTGTTAATTTGAACTACAATTTGGGGCTTTCTTTTGCTTTTGAAATTAATGGCTATCTTAACTTTCCAAACAGACTGTCCATTTGGCTTTTAACTAACAACAGCCATCAAGCATTTCAGAGCAGTAGCACCGTAGCACCTGCGGGAGTCAAAGCAAAGTTCTTCCCTCCTCGCATGCAACTGACAAGTGGAATATTCAGCTTCATTTCATCAGAGTGTGCAGCCAGCCAGACGTGGAGACGAGGAACAGGCATCGTCGCAGAGAGCGAGAAGGCCAACAGAACTTGCTCCCCGTCTTCTCTCCTCTACTAACTTTCCTTTTCCTTATCAAAAAAATATAAAAAAAATCCTTCCAGTTCCACCTCTGAGTTTTGACCACGTAAACGCGAAACGTGACACTGCACGACGCCGACCGATGTGTTTAGTATACCACCACCTAATTCAAGTTTTGTCGGACAGTGGGAGCCAGCTTTGAAACGGTAAGCATAGGCGTCGTCCCAAAGTCTGGATGATGACGACGTGTAACGACTGCACTACACACCCATGCATGCACGTTTCTTCTTTCCTTCGCGTGTTCCTGCGGCTTCCTTCCTACTCCCCTCTCCGGTTCCTTCTTGTTCCTACCACCGCGGACACCGCAGCACATGAAAGCTTAGCTTTTGGCGTGTGAACCAAATCACCATGAGGCCGAAAGTTTTACACGTCTGAACTTGTCTTTATCAATGACGGGCACTGCTATGGTTCATCAGTTGTTTCTTTGGTTTTGTCTGAATAATAGTTGTTCAGAGTTTGTTTGTTCACACCAAGAGTTTTTTAAGGTCATGTCAGACGACAGACGAATTGCTTTGCGCAGTTTTTGCATTAAAATTTGGATATAGCATCTCAGGAACATACATGATACATACTGCTTGCTATATAGTACTTCAGTTTCACTGATCAACAAAAAAGAAAAGAAAAAAAATCTACAAATTGAATACTTTTGTCCACCTGAGGAATTATATGACACGAGACTGAAGCAATGTACGAAAAAATAGCATAGAGTCTGTTCCATCAGCTTATTTGAATTTACACACTATATATGTATGAATCGATCGACTATATTTAATTAGTTCATATCCTTGCAGATGAGTATCAGCAAGGAAGAAAAGAATTCTTTTGTCACCAAAGAATTCTCAAACAGACAACTAATTAACCAATCATAACAATTAGCTAGCTAGCTAGCTAATTCCCCTGAAGCAACCAGCAGTGACTGGTGTAGATGTCAAGGGTGAAACACGTACATATTTTTACGGCCGGAAAATACTAGTAGTACGCAGTAGCAGTTACTGGAGTAATATGTAGTTTCCCTTGTGGTCTCTAGTACGTAGTAGTAGGTGCCTTCAGCTGAGGCTGAGGGCGGAGCTCACGCCGAGCCACGGCGCGCCCTCGTCTTTCACTGCAGAAGGCTGCTTGGTCGACGACTCACTTGCCGCCGCCGCCGGGTATGGATCTGCCGCGGTGAGCCGATTCTTCCTCTTCTCGAGGAACCTCTTGAGCGACACCTTCCTCGCGAGGGGCATGTCTGTAAGAAACGTGCACGCACGGGACAAATAAATGCTGTCACTCAGCTCACTGTATTGTATGAACGCTGCATGGGCTTTCTTTTGCTTTGCCCTCTGCAATTATCCGTGTGAACACTGGACTGGACAGTGTAGGTATACGCGTTCCGTTCCTACCTGTGAGGCTGGGCTGTCCCAGCGCGTTCTGGGCGGCGGCGGCGGGCGCGGTGTTGCCGCCGGAGCCGGCGAGCTGCATGAGCTCCTCGGCCTTCTCTGCGGGGAAGTCGTCGAAGACCACCATCTTGCCGCCGTAGAAGATGGTCAGCGGCGCTCTCCCGTCAGCAGGCTCCTTCCTCTTCCTAATTACGGGGACGAGGGAGATCCGATCAGAATTTCACACACAACACGTAGTGTGTCTATATGCGCACGGCACGGTGAGGAGAAAGGAAGGTGATACTGGAGGTGACGGAGAATGAACACACCTTTGCTGCTCGTCTTTGAGCGTGCCAGCCTGCTGCGGGAAGAGCTCCAGCACGGTGGTCCTCTCCTCGGTCGCCGCCGCCACCGCAGCGTCGGCTTCCGGCATGAGGCCCATGGCGACGGCCGGCGCGAGGCACCTGGTGGCGCCGCTGCCGCCCTGCTCCTTCATGTACTGCCTCAGCAGGCCGCACGTCACCGCGAACCTGCTGCCGGCAGGCCGCTGCTGCTCGGTGGCCATGATGATAGATGTTCCGATCCTCGCTCGCCGGCCGGCTTGATCTCAAGCTACTAGCAAAAGCACACGAATTGAAACGAACAACCAGCTGCTCACATCAAACTCTTGGCAGCAGACGAAGATAGCCCGAGGTCGTCGGCTGCCCGGGAACGAGAGTTGGTTGGTTTCTTCCCGGAAACGAAACGGAGCTAGACGACGATATGTGGTGTGGTCATGCGGTAGCAGGAGTACTATGTTTGGCCCTGGTTTTATAGCTGCGCACGCAGCTGGAGCGGTGTTGGTTGACACTCGAGAGACAGGCCGGGTACGTATATAGATAGGCCAGGCCTTTGCTAATTTCGTGGCTTGGGCGGGTGGTGAGGGGAAAGCATTGCAGCACGTGAAAGACGAGCGGGTCAGCTAGCGGAAAGGTTGCGGTTTCTGCTCGGTTTCCGGCTAAATTCCGACGCGCACGGCGCACATGCTGGTTCGGCCATGGAAGATCGGATTCGGCGCTGGGCTACTTGGCTGGCCGCTAGCCCGCCCGTGCCGGCCCGCTGCTAGTCCTAGTCCTAGTCCAGTCCTTGTCGTAGCACAGACCGAGTTGTGGTTGTGCGGGTACACGCATGCATGTGTTCAACACATGCGAATGCACGCAATAATTTGTGGTTGGAAATATCGAGTCTCTGTTGGCCGTTGCTACTGACCGACTGACGCAAACTGTTCCTTCTAGTAGTCCCTAATCTTTTTTCTCTCTCTTTGCGCGAATTTTCTGGCGGCCTAATATTTAGTTAGGGTCCAGCCTAATAAACATTATTATATGCTTATTAAGTAAGGGACAATATACTCGTGCGTGTATATCGACCGCCCACTATGGGATGCACGCACGGCGTTCTAAGTTTAGGTAGGCGCTGGAAATAAGTGTATGTGGCTATTATCATGTTCTTCTACTACTAGTCTCCCTAATCTTTTTCTCTTTACGAACATTTTCTGGCGGCCTAACATTAGTTCGGGTCGTGCAGCCTATACATTATTATTATATACTTATTAAGGAAACAAATCGAGCGCCCACTGTGCCATTTTTTTGTTCTTGCCGTGATTTGGTTAGAAAGTGACATTGTTTGAGATCGATCATTCAGGAATCAGGGCAGGTGACCAAATGAAATTGAAGTTTCTAGTGCAGTACTACAATCGTACTTGTTGAACGCTTTGGCCATAGACTCGTTAGAAAAGCTAATCGCGCTTTGCTTCCGACAGCGGCGGCTTTTCAAACCCCACTTCATCGTTGGCAGCAAGACAGAACTGAGAACGAGCCAATGCCATGCATGAGACGTGCAAAGGTGGTGGGGCCAAGATAGTACAACCACTACTGTACTTTTGGCGAAGCAACCGCACGCTGGCAGTCGACACGAAGGCCCTGTTTAGTTCCACCAAATTCCTAAATTTGGCACTATGCAAAAAAAAGATTTCCCGTCACATCAAACTTGTGGTACATCCATGGAGTACTAAATGTTGACGAAATCAAAAACTAATTGTACAGTTTGGTTGTACTTTACGAGACGAACGTTTTGAGTCTAATTAGTCAATGTTTGGACAATTATTATCAAATAAAAACGAAAATCTACTGTAGCCACAGTAGAGCCCCAAATCGGGCGGCGCCGAATCAGGGACCCAACTAAACGAGGGCGAAAAAGCCCAATGAATAACGTACGGTCCCTCCGTCCGAAAAATATACTACTATTCTTTTTATGTTCCAAAATAAAGCTACTATTCTTTTTTTTCGTGTCACTCCACTGGACAAATATTTAAGCCCCGTGTCACTCCACTGGACAAATATTTAAGCCCCGTTTGACACAGCTCACGATAGCTTCGTGAGCTGTTTTTTTTTTGCCAAATACTTATTTCTAAATAGCTTTATGGGTGAAGTTATTGTTCTCTCCGTTTCACAGAGACATGAGTTAGGACGAAGCTAAAAAAAAGTAGCTTATCCTAGCTCTCTCCCTGATTTATCTTTCTCATCCATGCATGAAGCTGTTGGTGGAGCTATTTTGCTAAACAATTATTTCCAAAACAGCTCAACTTAACCTAGAAAGTTGCTCATGAAGTTATTTTTTTTTCTAAAAAAAACAGTTTTACTAGTGAAGCTGAACTATGCCAAACAAGACCACGTTCCCCGGAAGACGACGTTCGGCCCAGCTCTCAGCTCTGGGTGGTTGGAAGGAAGAAACGCTAGAATAGTGGACGAGGAAATCAAACACTCCTAGTTTGATTACACAATCAATCGCCCGCGTGCACGCGGCTTGCACTCTAGTGTAGTAGTGCATTATTGATACGTATGCTACAACAACTCGATCAGTAGTAGATTAGCTAGTATAAGATTACTCGCATACAGTAGGTAATGAACTGAAAAGCAGCATGCACGCGTCCATGGATCCATTATGTTGGTTTGGCTCACTTATGTTACTAAGCAAGCATGTATCAGTTAGACAGAATCATTTAGATAAGCAAAACGTCTTGATCGACGCTAATAAACCATGCCACTACACATGATCTCCTACACCTGCTGGTGCCGATCGAGCCGCGTGTCGTTGTTAGCTTTTGCCGCTGCCGCGTTGATCACCTGCTCTCTAAAACAACCTTACATACTGCAGCCGAGGAGATCGCGCGCGGATGGCCCAACGGAGTCGACGCGGCCGGGAGGCATGGTCCCGCCGAGACGGCGAGACAGCGCGGTTGCGTGTCGCCGTCGCCCGTTCTGTCTTGCTTTTGCCGCCTGGCTTTTTGCGCTCCCCGGCCATACGTACGTAGCAAATCGGAGCCACCGTGTGGTACCGTGTATCTTCCGGCCGGGTCCGGTTCGGCAATGCCTACTGGATACACGCAGTCACGGACGAACGCACTCGAGGCATGCAGCAACTAGTTGCGGCACGCTTCGTGCTTCTTGTCCGCACCAGAAATCAGAAACGGATTGCCCGGAGTAGGACGGTTAGGCCGTGCTCGGCTGCGGATTAGGCCTCCCGGGCTCCCTGCGATCGAGCTGAGAGCGCACGTTTCTGTGTTCTGGCAAAACCGACTTGCGGTTGCGCATCATACATCACGGGACGATGGTATGGGCAGTCAATTGGCAAGCAGAGATAGAAGGGGTGCGATGCGTGCATGCTTTCCACTTGGCTCCCGGTACGGCCATCCGAATTGACAGTTACCCGGCACGAAGATACGACACCGCGTCTCGATCGTCCGTCCGTCCAGTCCACCCGTACGTCCGATCCGTTCCTTCCTCCAGCTCGATCGCCGCGCCCAGGACCCAGGTAGAAACAGAAATAGAAAGAGAACGAAAGAAACGGACGCGTTGGAGCGAGGCCGGCCTACGTGCGTGCGTGCGTGGTTCTTTCCATGAACGGGAAGGCAGTTGCTCCCGCAACCGTGAAGGACCTTTCCAAACGCACCGTTTCCCTCCTCTCCCCCACTTGCGGGGGGTGGCCACGTTTTCCCTCAGGGCCGGCCAGGAGCCCGCGCGGAGCCGGGGGCCTCTCTCCCTCTCGTCTCGCGGTAGCACTAGCACCTCCAGCTCCATCGCGCTCGGGCGTCGACGCCTGCGAACCTCTCGTGTTCTCTTCCTCCGCCCCCCCCCCCCCCCCCCCCCCCCCCCCCCCCCCCCTCGTGCTGCACTCGCTATATAGAACCGTTCTCCACAACCACCAGGGTCCATCCATCCATCGACGAGCGAGTCGCACGGCTCGTGCGTGCGTGCGTAGCCCAGCTCAGCCTAGGGACATCGATCTCCACCGCCCTTCCTCCGATCCGATCCCTCTCGACCGCGCACCCCGTGAGCACGTCGTCCGTCGTCAATGGCGGCCATGCCCACGGACAGCATGACCCGCCGCTTCGCCGTCGCGTGCGGCGTGCTCAGTCAGTACGTCAGGAACGGGAGCGGTGGCGCGCCCGCGACGATGCCGCCGCCGCCGTTCCTGAAGCAGGCACCGGCGGCCGGACCCGCCGCCGCGCAGGAGATGATCGTCGCCGCCGCCAGCGCGCCGCAGCAGCTGACCATCTTCTACGGCGGCAGGGTGGTGGTGCTCGACGCCTGCCCGCCCGAGAAGGCGGCCGAGCTGATCCACCTCGCCGCCGCGGCAGCGCAGGGGGGCCCGCAGGCGCTGGTGGACATGCCCATCGCCAGGAAGGCCTCGCTGCGGCGCTTCCTCGCCAAGCGCAAGGACAGGTCCTCCGCCTCCGCCTCCCCGGCGCCCCACGACGACCGCCAGGACGACGAGCCGCCCGCGCCCAAGAAGGGCAAGATGGCGGCGGCGGCGACGCGCGAGGAGCCTTCTTCCTCTTCTTGGCTCGCGCTGGGCAGCCTGTGCTCCATGCACAGCCGTTGAGATCGCCGGCTCGCCGGCGGTACGTATGTACGTGATGAGTTCAAACAAGAGGTCGGGCGCCCCCTCCACCTGGTACCATTGGAGGCGTTGTAGCAGCAATTTACCTACGCTTGTGATACCTACCACAACTGCATGCTATATATGGTACTTATATTATTATTATTAATTACTAACAACTGCTAGTATATCTATCGATCAATCAAGCCGGGCGGCTATATTGCACTGCGGCCGGCGCGGCATGCATGCGTGCTCCGTCAGAGAGCGACGACGCGTACTAATCGTTCGTTGGTTTGGTGGTGTATCATCTAATCTAACAAGACATGTGAGCCTGAACGACAAGAGATGTTCAGCAGTGTGAATCGTTTGTTGCTTTGCTTATCATTTCATTGAATTAATTGCTATATATGTTTGTTTCATATATACTACTCACTGCTGTATGTGTGAGAGCTGTTCCACTATTTGTCCTTATCGGATTACTATTAAACATGTGCTATGAGGTATGGATTTGATTAAAGGAAATTTTGTTGTGCTGTGTACCGTGGTGACCGGTGGATATCGTACGGACTGGATGGGACACAAAATTGAAATTGTGTAGACATGTAGACACCTTTATGTTACAATAACTTATTATATTTTGATATGTTAATCGACAGATATGATAGCTAAGGGAGTATAAATAAACAATACAGTGTCAACCTGTCAACCCCAATTGCAATTCTTCCTACCGCCCGCGGCAACGCGCGGGGCACCAGCTAGTTTTGATGATGCTTGTCTTGATTCGGAGGTCACGCGCGTTATACATGCATTTCCAAATAAGTGGCATTTTTTTTGACCTGCTTGCCTTTCATTATCAACTGGCCGAAGCCTCAAACATGATCAAATCTTACACACATGTCGGAGGTACACGCCACATCTCCGAACAATGCGTATCCGTGACCTGTCTAGCTAAAATATGAGCAACCTTATTACAAGTTCTACTAATAAAAGAAAGAGAAAAGTCTTGAAAGGCAAGACTAAGCTCATCAATCTCCTTCAGAATAGACCCAAATAAGCGGCGTTAGGATATTATAGTACATGGTACACTTTCTTGTTCAACTTTATATGGCTAACAATTTACTGATCCTAACTTGATAATATTTAACAAAGAGATACTCCCTCAGTTTTTTTACATGTCCTATTAGTTTGGTTCTAAATCAAATATTTGTATCCATGACCATCAATTTTTTTAAAAATTATATAGGTTAACAACATAAGATTTATGTTTTTTTAGATTCATTATGACTAATATTTTAAGAATATATACTCCCTCCGTCCTAAAATAGAAGTCGTTATGGGATACGTGCAGGTCAAACTTTTCCAATTTTGACTAGGTTTATAGAAAATGCGTGCAACATTTATATCTCCAAATAAATATATTATAAAAGTATATTCAACAATCTATCTAATAATACTAATTATGTATTATAAATATTAATACTTTTTATATATTTAGTCAAAGTTAAAAGTGTTTGAGTTCTCAGAAAGTGAGAATGACGTCTATTTTGGGACGGAGGGAGTAGTTCATATGTTGTGAAACTACATGGATTTTATGAAAATTGATGGTCAAAATTAGAAACATTTGACTCAGGATAAAGCTAATACGACATGAAAAAAAAACAGAGAGAGTAAGTCTATGACAAGTGGGAGTTATTATAGCTGAAAAGGGGACAAAAATTCTAAGAAATTGTCCTATGTACGGTCAAAAATATCATTGAAATTTTAGTGTTTTGTGCCAAGACCATAAAAAACCGATATTGGAATCCTAAATTCTGGCTTGTATGCCCTTCTTTCAACTGGAAAAAATCTAGACTACTTCTTGACTTCTCACGATATGCATAATCATGAAGGTATAAACGTGTAAACATATCTACACTTATGCTTTTTTTCAACCATCAGTGTAAATCTTGGATTTATATATTGACGGTGTGATTTTTAAAAAAAAATCATTAGTATCACTACTGGAAACCCATCCTTTGCCGAGGGCTTCTGGGTTTGCCGAGGGCTAGATCTCGGGCACTCGACAAAGGCTCTATTTGCCGAGAGCCAGCCCCAGGAGCCCTCGGCAAAGATAGGCCCTCGGCAAAGAAACGGCCTTCGGCAAAATAAATCTTTGCCGAGGGCCTAGCCCTCAACAAATTGGTCCTCGGCAAATATGGCCGGATGGGTCACGGCGGCCACTGGCGTCAGTCTTTGCCGAGTGCCCGTCGTCAGGCACTCGGCAAAGATTATTTATTTATTTTTTTAAAATTTTCTTTGCCGAGGGCCAGGCTAGGCCCTCGGCAAAGATATTTTTTTTAATTTTCTTTGCCGAGGGCCATTGGCCAGGCCCTCGGCAAAGATCCCCTTTGCCGAGGGCCAGGCTAGGCCCTCGGCAAAGATTTTTTTTGGTTTTTTGAACCTAGTTTTTTGTGGTGCTATAATACATTATTGAAAACTCAATTTTAAAATTTGGACCAATTTTGACTTTTTTTTATATATTTTCCTAATTTATTTCTTTTCGTTGATTTTTTTTTTGAATATTTCAAATTTGAACTGCAGGTGCATGGAATAATGCAATTTAGTGATTCGAAAAATGTTATTCATGGTATTTGGTGTATGTTGAGTCCCTATCCATGAACTCGCATCAAATTTCAGGGCATCTTCTTCACGTAACATGACGACGAACTTGTTGGAAAAGTGTTTTTAAATTATATAAAATCCATACGAAGTTCAAAAATCACGAAACTTGTCGAGGTGTCATGTTATCGCATGTGTAGGCTGTGGTAAAAAATTGAGAAGGTTTCGAGCAAGTTGTGACGTCGGATGCCCCGCTGCGGCCCGCCGCAGCGCGCCCCCGCCGCCCCACCACCGCGCCGCCCGACCTCCGCGCCGCTCTAGCGCTGCCCCAGCTGCCGCCCCGCCGATGCCGCCCCACCGCCCCAGAGCCGCCCCGGGGGCGCGCCCTGCCTCCCCTCCCTGTCTCGGATCGAGCAAGGGGAGCTCGGCCGCCCCGGCCGGCCCTCCGGCGCCCCCCCGCGCCGGCCTTCCCGCCCACCCGCGCTGCCTTCCCGCGCCCGGCCTCCGGCTGGCCCCCCCGCGCTGGCCCTCCCCGCGCAGGCCTTCCCGCCGCCCCAGCCAGCCCTCCGGCGGCCCCCCGCGCCAGGCCTTCCCACCCCCCCGCAGTCGGCCTCCCCGCCCCGACACCAGCCCCTAGGCCGCCCCTGTCGCCTGGCTGCTGTTGGAGGGGAGGAGGCAGAGGGTGAAGTAGGAGGAAGAAGAGAAGGAGAAGAGGAGAATGAGGAAGGGGAAGAGAAGGAGAAGAAGAGGAGAAGGAGGAAGGGGAAGAGAAGGAGAAGAAGAGGAAAATGAGAGAAGAAGGAGAAGAAGGGGAAGAAGGAGAGGAGGAGGAGGAGGAGAAAGAGAAGAAGGGAAGAGGAGAAGCGGAGAAGAGAGAAGGGAAGAGGGGGAGAGGAGTACTCCGACGCCGCTCGACCTCGCCGGAGAAGAAAGTGACCCCGCACCGCGACTCCCGACTCCACCGCAACCCTAGGTAAAACTCTCGTTGTCGGCCTTCGTGCCGTATGTGGTTGTGTGGGCCTTCGTGCCGTAAATTGGTATGAGGGCCTTCGTGACGTTGTGGTTGTCGGCCTTCGTGCCGTTGTGAATGTCGGCCATCCTGTCGTTTTTTTGCAGGTTTTGGAAACCTCCCCGTGCAGGGGAGGTGCTGCCGAAATTTTGAACAAACAATAACCTATTGCCTTTTTATGCAGGAGAAGAGCACGTCAGAGGGGACCCGAAGGACCCGATCGTCTTCGTCGGCGTCGCGGTTCTGCCTGCACTGCGTCGCCTCGCCACTGCGTCGACTCGCCACTGCCCCGCTAGCCTGACTTCACCGACATCCCTAGGTATAAATAACCTCTTTTTCCGCATGTCTGTCGTAGCCCACGCGTAACCCAGTTAGGCGTCTCCCGTCCGAAAGAGATACGGTCGTAGGTAAGCGGATCTTTGCATATCTGCGTCCGTGCAAAGTCTTGGGCAAGCATCGGGTGTACCTGTGCAGTTTTCAGCTCCTCCACCTCCTACTCCTGCAGCTACTCCTGTAAGTATGAAAGTTCACTTTTGCTTGTGCTTTGCATGTATGTCGGCCTTCGTGCCATTGTGGATGTCGACGTTCGTGCCGTTGTGGATGTCGGCGTTCGTGCCGTTGTTTCTTGCAGGTTTTGGAAACTTCCTCGTGCAGGGGAGGTGCTGCCGAAATTTTTAATTGAGTCTAATCTTTTTGTATTCCTAGATTACTAGATGCAATCTCTAAGTTTCAAAACTATTTTCCCGGATTACTCACACATGCAATCTCTGCTCCTTTGTGCAGCCTCCGTCCGCGGGTTCCAATCATCCCGGTAGTGCGTCACCGGGTGATCCCGCCTTTCCTTCACCACCGTCTCATAGGCTACCTTGATGAGGACTAGTGCTAGGTGATGTGGTTGGACTTTATTATAATATTTGTGGTTTATGGTTCTGACTTGTGCTTGGATTTCATGAACTTGTCATAATAAACATGTGAATGATGATGAACATGTGACTTGTTGTTGTAATATATTGTGATTTGTGGTTCACAATTATGGTTGTGATATATTGTGAGAAAATGGGTTCTGTGTAATATATATGTATATATATGAAATGCTTGTGTCAATGGAATGCAAAAAAAAAATCTGCCTCTTTGTCGAGGGCAATGACCAAGGCCCTCGGCAAAGAAGGGTCCTTTGCCGAGGGCCGTCCCATTGTCCTCAACAAAGATTCATTGAAAAAATTCTGGAACATTTCTTTGCCGAGGGCCATGGTTGGAGGCCCTCGGCAGAGACTTTTTTAAAAAAATAAATCTTTGCCGAGGGCCTGCGGGGAAGCCCTCGGCAAAGATTTTTTTTTAAAAAAGAATAATTCTTTGTCGAGGGCCGTCCCATTGCCCTCGGCAAAGATTTTTTGGAAAAAATCTACAACATTTCTTTGCCGAGGGCCATGGTTGGAGGCCCTCGGCAAAGATTTTTCAAAAAAAAAGAATAATTCTTTGCCGAGGGCCCCCGGAGACGGCCCTCGGCAAAGACTCCGTCCCAGACGCCGGCGCCGTGACGGCTGCTTTTCTTTGCCGAGTGCCGGTCCAGCCCTCGGCAAAGGCTTTGCCGAGTGCCCGATAAAGGGCCCTCGGCAAAGACCCTCTTCGCCGACTCAAAATTCCCCGAGAGCTCTTTGCCGAGGGCCGCCCTCGGCAAAGCCTTTGCCGAGGGTTAATGGGCCTTTGCCGAGGGCCTCAGGCCCTCGGCAAAGAGGCCATCTCTAGTAGTGTATAGATATGTTTACACCGACGGTTTTCTTTACCTGCCGCCAATACAAATAATTCACAATTCTTCCAAATAAGTCAGATGAAGACTAACCATATATCAAAGTTGTAGTACTCGAAGAGATCTGCAACTTTGCAGTTGACGACTTGTCTGTATAGGTATGCCGCTAGTGTAAATCTGTTGGCTGCGGCCTTAAGCCAACCTTACACTAACGGTTCTCAAGCTGATGTGAGTGAAATGTCACCGTGCATTTTCACGGGCCTTTCATAGTAGTTGTTCAAGAAAAGCTAATGGAAATCGAAAACATGCCACCATTGGAAATTGTTTATGTACTAGTGAATATTATCAAAATTAGGACCAAAATTTAAGAAGTTTGATGTTTTCAGTAAGAACAAATGAAAAAAAACCCTGACAAATTCTTAATCTTAGTTTCTTTTAGGTGAAGGTCGTCTAGGCAGCTTTCTTGTCTTCTCTAATCACTATACAATCGTTAGCCTTCAACTTTCCAGCAACCCAGTACACCAGCAACAAATAGAGTACACTTCGTTAAATAATGTCTTATATATTGTAATTGCAGTATTAAATAATGTCGATGCTACCCTGATGTATTCCTCTGATGAAGTACCCTGTTGGATATATGTTGAGTCAGTAGCGGACCCAGCGTTCGAAGGGAGCCTAGGCAATCCAAAGCCACTCATTAGACCGCGTTTTTTTTTAGCTTACAACATAGCGCAACATAGTAAATACATCGTAGCCGGAGTACGTACAGTACAGCAGTTACCAGACACGCCCTGCCCATGTTCGTTAGTTACCCATCCCCGATCCAACTTGACGAGATCGGCCAAATCAATTGTGACAAGACGTGTAACTAAGTGTAACTGATGCAGTTAGTCATCGATGATACTCGTAAGCAAGCACATCACAGCGTGTTAAACGTGCATCGCTTTTGGAGTTTCCCATGGAAGCCAGCCACCCAGCCAGGGTATGTGCGCGCCTGACTTGCGCTGGCAAGGGACTAGGACTAGGACTAGGAGGTAGTAGAGTTAGAGTCATCTTCAAGCTAAGGACAACTAGCCTGCCCCGCCCGCCCGGCACACGCACGAGGCACGCTCCGCGCACATACTCCGATTCCGTTACGCCAAACTGTTAGGCGTCCCACTCGCACGCAACGCGTGATGCATCAGGGATCGGAGCCTGGCCGGCCAGCAAGAAAAATCCTGCCGGCGCGAGCCGCGTCTCGATCGGCCACATCTCGTCGCCTCGTCGGGCCGGCGCACCCATCTCACTCACCACGCCGCGCTTGATCGGTGTTCCGGGGTGGGCAACGACGAACGAGAAGGGCAAAAGGCGAAAAGGATTATTAGCGACGCGTTCCGCGTGAAGCGGGCCGGCGGGATCTCGCTCCCACCCCACCCGCGCTCGCGACGCGGCACGGGGATGGCCGGGCGGAAGCCAATCGGAGGCGCCGGCGCGAGCGAACGTGACACGAGTAAAGAACGGATCGGATCGGAGGTAGCCTGCGGGTCAGCCGGTGCCCGGGATGTGAAAATCGTCGTGGCCTGCTTTTGGTTCGCCTCTTGCCTCCTCGGAGGAGAAAGGAAAGCGTGTGCACCCTAATGCCGGGGGGTGGGGTGGGGGGGTGTTAGTTGCCAGGCGAGCTTTGTGTGAGCCCCGGGGGCGCACGCGGCAGCTGGTGATGAGTTGGGCCGGGGGGGATCGTACGTTTTGCATGCAACTTGGGGCTGGCCAACGGACAGGGCTAGTGGGTGAACCGAGTCACAACTCACACGGGGTTCACTGTACGTGTATAGCTGTCACGGATCGGACAGGCGACTCCAGTACTGGTCGTTTCATATTACTATTACCATCAGAACGTGGTACTAGTCTGGTAGATCATGCACGGGTTAGCTAGCCATGCATCCTTTATTTTACAGGGTCAACTTGAGTCTCGGCTCTGGCCACATGCCGTTTCCCCACCTATATATGTACCGTGTATTTCAAGTTGCAACAGATAGGCCGAACAAATATAATAAATCTGTTTGTTACTAGAAAAGAAGAGTGGTGTATCTATCACCGTACCCGCAGTCCAGAACGAGAAGGAACACATGACACGGCGAGCTTCTTGTGATCCAAATAAAGCCATAAAATAGGTGCCGTGCTCCGTGTGAATGTGAACGACCCAGCTGGTCTCCTCCTTCCTCGCCGAACGTAGTACCGTCACGAGGTGTGAAACCAACCAGCACCAAGTGTGCGCATCGTGCATGCTTTGCGCATATATGCACCTCTCCTCCCCAGATAAGAAACGCGGGACATACATATATATTATGGCATTAAATCTCGCTGGATGGCCGGTCTGATGCACGCTCGTGAAGGCGAGGTCGTAAAGCGGGGACGGCGACGCTCATGCCGTGTGTGCGCCCCCGCCGTTTCTCCGAGAGCACGTACGCGTGCAGCTGCTGCAGATCGGCTCACACTCGGCGCGTCCGGTGCTAGCTGCTGGTTGGTGTGAGCGGATCGGAGCGGGGTGCGTGTGTGAACTCGTGACCCGCGTAGCTGCTGCTGTGCTGCACCAGTAGCAGTGCAGTAGAGCGGAGCCCCATGGTTCCCGTGGACGTACACTGGACACCCGCGGACGGGCAAACGCGCGTTCCGACCTCCTCCTGGTCCTGGCACCTAGTACTATTATATTATTGCCGCGACAATGAAACGCACTTTACTTTTATATATCCAATGTGCATCGTGTGTATTTCTATATGCAAGACAGCGACATTACTCTGCATGTAACTCTTCTCATGATGATACAACGATCGACAGGCATGGGACATGACACGCTTTTATGAAACAATGACAAAATCTGAATCATAGAGCATATAATCAAACAAAGCGGAATCTGCAAATAATTTCCGTGACTAATATATGGTCCAAACACGGTTTTTTTGCATGGTCCCATCACAGAACCTAAAACCTAATGAGCTTATGATGGTGCTACAATACTCCGTATATAGCACGAGACCAACAAGATGTACAAAACGCCAACTTTTGAATGCATGTTTCTTCGCCCAGATAAAAATTGTGATATTTTTGTATTTTGGTCCTTTTTTAAAACATTTTTTAGAAAAAGACCACTGCCAAAATGTTTTCTGAAAATAGACCGTTTTTAGGCGTCTTAGGACATGACGCCGAGGTATGAGGGTCGGCGTCGACTGACACGACGCCAAGGTCTTGCCACGTCATGGACGACCCCGGTCGACGGCGACACGGTGGCGCATGGGGCCCACTACGTCGGCGTCGTGTCAGCCAACGCCAGAGGCCGAACCTCGGCGTGTAGTCTCACCACGCCGAGCTACCTGTTCAATGAGATTCAAAACTCAATTCTACCCCAAAAACGCGACTGAACATAAATTTTTGTCCTTTCGTATCTCCTGATCTGTTTAGTTCTGGCACAAAATGTAGTAACAGAAGTTGTAGATCTATATGAGTACTACAACTTTTCTATAAGATTCAAAGTCTTATTCGGTCTGGTTGGAGAGATACAAGGCTCCAAAGTGGGGTACATGAAAACTGAAATCCTAAATTCAGTCATCCAGACTTAGCCAAATTTTGAGCTCCCCAAAACAGTCATGGATTCCAACTTTAGGGCTCGTTTTGACTTTCTTACAAGCTTATCTAGCTCTTGGCCCAAAAACAAAGTTTGTTGTACTCCACTCAAACTTTAACTTTTATTTAAGGTGCAACTCCATAAAAGCATTGTAAGCAATTGGTCAACACCGGTCAAAATAGCATCACGGTAAAGCTCAATTTAGAGTTTTTGACCGATTGAGGCATTTTCTTGACCTTTGCTCAACATGAATCCTTCGTGACTTTTGTTGTAGAGTTCATCTAGAGTCATTTGGGCAAGGTTGCAAGGTTTGGTTGATGACACATGTTCTCATTCACTTAATAAGACCAACAAACATAAATATAGCATGTCTACTCTTATTAGTATAACTCGTGTTAGTAGAAGAGAAATTGTTGAGAAAGATTTTTCATTTGAATCATGCAAATAGGATTTCAACCTATACCAAAGGTTTAGTTTAATACTTTATTCTTTCTTTTTTATGATTTATAGGCTCGGCGTCAAGTCTGACGACGCCAGGAGATACGAAAGGACAAAAATAGTATTCGAGTACATTTAAAATCTTTAAGTACGACACTGTCCTCCGGCGTGCAAATCAGAGCTCCTGCCACGTGACGCCGCTGTCGTGGAGTCTCTTTGGCGACCGCCGTTACCACATCTTGGTCGGGCGTCAGCCGTCAGCACAGTAAGATGCTGGCTCGTCTGGGTTGCCCGAGCTGGCGTCCACCATGCGGCCGTGGCCCTCGCAGCCCTCCAGCAGCATAGACAGCAGCAGGCGGCAGACCACTAGCCTCATTGGAACGGCGGCAGCCAGCAGCCGATGTGGAACTCCTGTCGACGAATGGAATGGCGGCGCAATGTAGTCATGGGGGAGGGACGAGAGCGCGAGGGTGACTGAGGCGAAGGAGGCAAGCAGGGATTCGATGGTGACACGACCGGGAGACTAGCAGATGCAGCGGCGGTGGCCTCGCGAGTAAAAAACTGCCGCCAAAGCCGAGAATCTTAGGGAGGGGACTCCACCTGGGTTTCTGGGCTGGGCACAGGGCTAGGCATGGACATGCCGAGCCCACTCGGGACCCAGGTTAGAATTAATTACAAAATTGATTAATAAACAGAGATAGGATGCCGTGAGATGTGTGCAATTTTCTAGAGGAGTATTGGAAGGGAAACACAACCTTCCTCAACTAAATTTTCAGAAATTGCCATATGAGTCGTGCGAGAAACCATGGCACGAGTCACCACTGCGATCACGCCACATACTCTTGGTGTGATTCAATGGACATATTAGCATTTCTGCGAACACACATTCCTAACACATCCTCCGTATCTTTTCTGGTCAATCAAAAGTGAATGACCTAGTGTTGATTTTTTCCCTTCCTCAAAAATGAATGACCTAGAGATCCCTAAAAACCGTATTCTACATCTATTATATATACCATCTAAAAAAACAAAAGGAGGTTTCGTCCACAGCCTTTCGTTTGTGCGCCCACCCCCAGGCTAAATCCGGATCGGTTTAACCCACGTGTGACTTGTGAGCTGTCTCCACACGTCGATCGGATTGCATGCCCACATGCAAATAGCTGGTGCAATACGGAGCCAGATCGATCTAAAAAAATCCGGATTGGTCAAGTGCAACGACACCAGCTCGGTCTCGAAAAAATCCGGATCGGCTATAAATAAAAGTGTCGCCTCACGCCAGTTCTCAGGTAATTCTACGCCAGCTCTCAGGTAATTCTCATCTCTTTCTCTATTAAAAAAACATTGTTCGAACACCAACAAAAAAATTCAGATTCAACATTTATATAATTTTTATATTATTATCTGTTTTCATGACTCTCTCCTTCTATTTTTATAGTCACAATTTTTTCTACTTAATGGATCCTTTGGGCAACATGAATCCTTCGTGACTTTTGTTGTAGAGTTCATCTAGAGTCATTTGGGCAAGGTTGCAAGGTTTGGTTGATGACACATGTTCTCATTCACTTAATAAGACCATTCCAACAAGGATATAACTTATCATTTCAGGTGACTTTTTGATTTCAAACCTCATAAAACTTTTCATAGTGAAGTTTTCATTAATTGTTTCTAACTTAGCTCAATATCCGCTAAAAGTTGTGAAAATGCACTACTGTAGAAAAAAAAAGAGAGACAAGGAGAAAATGATGGAGCATTAGACAAGGAGCGAGCTAAAAGATCCAAAGACTTCATATGCTTCTTTTGTGCATGGACTATGTATGCATTGGACCTTATGTAATGCACTATGTATGGACCTTGTACTATGTTTGGACTATGTTGGATGATTGATGAAGCATATGTATGGACTACGTATGGATGTTGAATGTGTTGGACCTTATGTATGTATGGATGCCCGACCAAGATGTGGTAACGGCGGTCGCCAAAGAGACTCCACGACAGCGGCGTCACGTGGCAGGAGCTCTGATTTGCACGCCGGAGGACAGTGTCGTACTTAAAGATTTTAAATGTACTCGAATACTATTTTTGTCCTTTCGTATCTCCTGGCGTCGTCAGACTTGACGCCGAGCCTATAAATCATAAAAAAGAAAGAATAAAGTATTAAACTAAACCTTTGGTATAGGTTGAAATCCTATTTGCATGATTCAAATGAAAAATCTTTCTCAACAATTTCTCTTCTACTAACACGAGTTATACTAATAAGAGTAGACATGCTATATTTATGTTTGTTGGTCTTATTAAGTGAATGAGAACATGTGTCATCAACCAAACCTTGCAACCTTGCCCAAATGACTCTAGATGAACTCTACAACAAAAGTCACGAAGGATTCATGTTGAGCAAAGGTCAAGAAAATGCCTCAATCGGTCAAAAACTCTAAATTGAGCTTTATCGTGATGCTATTTTGACCGGTGTTGACCAATTGCTTACAATGCTTTTATGGAGTTGCACCTTAAATAAAAGTTGAAGTTTGAGTGGAGTACAACAAACCTTGTTTTTGGGCCAAGAGCTAGATAAGCTTGTAAGAAAGTCAAAACGAGCCCTAAAGTTGGAATCCATGACTGTTTTGGGGAGCTCAAAATTTGGCTAAGTCTGGATGACTGAATTTAGGATTTCAGTTTTCATGTACCCCACTTTGGAGCCTTGTATCTCTCCAACCAGACCGAATAAGACTTTGAACCTTAAAGAAAAGTTGTAGTACTCATATAGATCTACAACTTTTGTTACTACATTTTGTGCCAGAACTAAACAGATCAGGAGATATGAAAGGACAAAAATTTATATTCAGTCGCGTTTTTGGGGTAGAATTGAGTTTTGAATCTCATTGAACAGGTAGCTCGGCGTGGTGAGACTACACGCCGAGGTTCGGCCTCTGGCGTTGGCTGACACGACGCTGACGTAGTGGGCCCCATGCGCCACCGTGTCGCCGTCGACCGGGGTCGTCCGTGACGTGGCAAGACCTCGGCGTCGTGTCAGTCGACGCCGACCCTAATACCTCGGCGTCATGTCCTAAGACGCCTAAAAACGGTCTATTTTCAGAAAACGTTTTGGCAGTGGTCTTTTTCTAAAAAATGTTTTAAAAAAGGACCAAAATTCAAAAATATCACATAAAAATTCAAATGCATATTCTTGTTGCATTTAAGAGCATCTCCAAACAGCCTATCTAAAATCTACTCTCTAAATCATCGTTTGGAGGATCATTTGAGTAAAAACCATTTTGTATATCTTTGTATTTTCCAACAGTGTTTCTATGGCCCTGTTTGGTTTCCATAAGTCAGGTGACTTATTAAGTCAGGTGACTGAAAACCAGTGACTTATAAGTCATGCCTGTTTGGTTGTAGATGACTTATAAGTTCATTAAAGGTGTAGGCCCCATGCGAAAAAGGGTGACTTATAAGTTTTAAGCAGGGGTGAACCAACTTAAAACTTATAAGCAGGGGTGACTTATAAGTTGGTGGTGTTTGGCAAAATAAGTCACTTTTTTCACTTTTTAACTTATAAGTAGGTGACTTATTTGGAACCAAACAGGGCCTATGTCTTGTGCGAAGTCTAGAGAGCCATCCTTACTCTTCATCTTTGGCTAGCGAGAAATCCAGAATAGAGCATATCTATATTTAGATATTCAATCAATTGAAGAGGCTGATTGAGAGTATTTTTTCACCAAAATCTCTATTTCTATAAATTAGTAAAGATATAAAAAGTCTCTTGGAGATGCTCTAAATCTCAACGTTGTGACATCGTTCTTCATCTTAAATGTGACCGTTGCAATTTCTGATAATTAAGAAAGGAGACTGACCTTAGAGAAATTGCTCAGCGAACCTTTCTAGATCTAACGTCTGTTTAGTAGGTTTTTTGGATCCTCGAACGTTTTGGACTCAATTTCTCCTCGGAAACATTGTCCTGTTAATAAGAATCCATTTTAAAAAGATTTGGTAGTTGAAGGGTCTTTTTGGTAGAGCTCCTCGTGCTTCCAAGTCTCTATCAAAATTGATTTTCCGATAGAGAAGTGATTATCTTGAATTCACTAAGGTATAAAACTACATCTGAAAGGTGATTTCGTGTGAGAGTGAATCATAAAAAACTATTTACTAGCTTCATATAGCTTCAATAGACTATGATAACCTTCAAATGGCCAATGGACTAGTGTTGAAGGCGGTGCCGTTTACAATGCGAAAAAAGTTAATCATAGACGCGTACTGCCGACTCAAAGCCATAGATGAGGTTTTACGCGTTTCCCATAGGGCGTCTGTGATTACTGCAAAGCACAGACGCGCATAGGCAAAACGCGGACGCGTGTAAGGCAAAACAAGTCTGTGATGACATCATCACAGACGTGTTTTGGTCTACACGCGCCTGTGATGATGAATTGAACAAACAAAACAAAAAGAAAACACAAAAGTTATTATGTGACGGTCGTGCGACGCATCGAGCACGTGACCCACGCGCCCGCACCGTGCTCGCGCCGGAAGGAAGAAGAAGGTGCCTAGGGTTCCGGCACCCTCTCTCTCCGACTCTCCCTCTCTTCTTCCTCAACTCTGCTGGGCTTAGAAGGGGCTCGGAGGAGGCAAGCCGGCCAGGCGATTGGGACAGCAAGAGGGCAATAGATAGGGTTCCGACGGCGTAGGAGGCAGCCAGGCCAGGTCATGGCGGTGGCGCACATGGCCATGGTGGCGGCGGGAGGGGGGAGGGGAAGGAGGAGGTCGCCACAGGCAGTAGGGTCTCACCGGAGCTCCGCGGCCGACCCTACCGCCCGCGGCGGGGCGATGGGTGGCGGAACATTTACGAGGGCCGCGGGGAGGTGTGCGGCGCGGCCGGCAGCAGCGGCGGGCCCATGACTTTTTTCCTTGGGTATTCCAGATATGATAAAGGGGAGTATGAAACTATGAAGGGGTGTTAATTTTTTTTTACAATATAGTTCTTATTGTACAATATATAACACTTAACATACAACTGAGCATGATTACATAAATTCACAGCGACTGAAGACTCCGCATGACCGCGTCCATGAGCAGCGTGAGGACCGTGACTGTGAATCCGTGGCTGCGGGAGTGCCGGTGCGGGATGGGTCGATGGGATCATGGGAGTGCGGTAGAGAATTTGGGCCACTAGGCCTCATTGGGCCTTCGGATGGGGAGAAAAAAGAGTAGGAGCATGCTATGTTGGGCTGAATTGTTCTACGGTGTTCAGTTTACGTGTATTTTTGCCTTTTCAATATACATACATATATATACATTGTATATATGATTTTTTTTAGCTCGGTCAAAAAGAAAAATAGCAATGCATTGGAGCCTGTGCTTCACAAAATAGTACATTGCTACCATCACATGGCCCTTGGATCCTCGAAAGTTTTGGACTCAATTTCTCCTCGGAAACATTGTCCTGTTAATAAGAATCCATTTTAAAAAGATTTGGTAGTTGAAGGGTCTTTTTGGTAGAGCTCCTCGTGCTTCCAAGTCTCTATCAAAATTGATTCTCCGATAGAGAAGTGATTATCTTGAATTCACTAAGGTATAAAACTACATCTGAAAGGTGATTTCGTGTGAGAGTGAATCATAAAAAACTATTTACTAGCTTCATATAGCTTCAATAGACTATGATAACCTTCAAATGGCCAATGGACTAGTGTTGAAGGCGGTACGGTGCCGTTTACAATGCGAAAAAAGTTAATCATAGACGCGTACTGTCGACTCAAAGCCATAGATGAGGTTTTACGTGTTTCCCATAGGGCGTCTGTGATTACCACAAAGCACAGACGCGCATAGGCAAAACGCGGACGCGTGTAAGGCAAAACAAGTCTGTGATGACATCATCACAGACGTGTTTTGGTCTACACGCGCCTGTGATGATGAATTGAACAAACAAAACAAAAATAAAACACAAAAGTTTTTATGTGACGGTTGTGCGACGCATCGAGCACGTGACCCACGCGCCCACACCGTGCTCGCGCCGGAAGGAAGAAGAAGGTGCCTAGGTGCCGGCACCCTCTCTCTCCGACTCTCCCTCTCTTCTTCCTCAACTCTGCTGGGCTTAGAAGGGGCTCGGAGGAGGCAAGCCGGCCAGGCGATTGGGACAGCAAGAGGGCAACAGATAGGGTTCCAGCGGCGTAGGAGGCAGCCAGGCCAGGTCACGGTGGTGGCGCCCATGGCCATGGTGGCGGCGGGAGGGGAGGGGAAGGAGGAGGTCGCCACAGGCAGTAGGGTCTCATCGGAGCTCCGCGGCCGACCCTACCGCCCGCGGCGGGGCGATGGGTGGCGAAACATTTACGAGGGTCGCGGGGAGGTGTGCGGCGCGGCCGGCAGCAGCGGCGGGCCCATGACTTTTTTCCTTGGGTATTCCAGATATGATAAAGGGGAGTATGAAACTATGAAGGGGTGTTATTTTTTTTGACAATATAGTTCTTATTGTAATATATATAGCAAATATATAACACTTAACATACAACTGAGCATGATTACATAAATTCATAGCGACTGAAGACTCCGCGTGACCACGTCCATGAGCAGCGTGAGGACCGTGACTGTGAATCCGTGGCTGCGGGAGTGCCGGTGCGGGATGGGTCGATGGGATCATGGGAGTGCGGTAGAGAATTTGGGCCACTAGGCCTCATTGGGCCTTCGGATGGGGAGAAAAAAGAGTAGGAGCATGCTATGTTGGGCTGAATTGTTGTACGGTTGTTCAGTTTACGTGTATTTTTGCCTTTTCAATATACATACATATATATACACTGTATATATGAATTTTTTAGCTCGGTCAAAAAGAAAAATAGCAATGTATTGGAGCCTGTGCTTCACAAAATAGTACATTGCTACCATCACATGGCCCTGTTCGCTTCTCTTATAATCCGTCTTTTTCAGCTTGTTTTTTTCAGTTAGAACGGTGTTTTTCTCTCACAATAAATCAGTCAGAACAGTGTTTTGGCTTGTTTTTTCAGCAAAGCAAACGGGGCCTCTGCGCAGTGGAGTTAAAATGGCAGCAAAAGGATCTGGAAAATCAACCTTAGTAAGACTTCTCATGGTCAATAGTACGCATAGACTTCAGAACAATCAAAATTCCTATAGCTTAAATTGGTTGGGTTAATGATCACTACCATGTGTAAGCCATTAAACAAGAGTACAGTGCCTATTAGTAATGCTGATAACAAAATCTTTTTTGTTCTTATCAGACCTAGCAATGCTCCCTACCTCCAACCTGCAACCATACACAAACATATAATCAGTGAAAGGAAATGGAGACTAGTGCTATACCTTCTACAATCATATAATCAGTGCGATGTAATCTATAAACTGCTCAAAAAGAAATCTATGGATAAACAGGATAACAGGCAGTTGGAATAGCATGATCAGAAGCTGTCAGCCCATTCACTTCTACTTCTTGCCACGTATCTGACAATCTATCTACATTGTTTGGTACTTGCTAGATAAATTAGTTCTGCCATTCTTTATACTAATCCCTGCCTGACAGTGTTCACAAACAAGCGAGCTTCCACTACTCAATATGAAAGAAAACATAGTACAGGACACTAATACGATTTTAGCACAGAAAAATCAACAACTTTTCACTGGATTTTCAAGCACACACAATGCGCTAACCTGGAGAAGATCACTTCAATCCTATTCTGTGCACATTGAGGAAGAAGTCCTACTGCTGTGCTCCCACTCAGCCAAGGTCGTTGCGAGGGACCTCCACCTTTATATTGCAGAAAATATGAGTCAGTTGATGCATGAAAGCCTTACTTTTAGAAAACCGATGCACCGACACTGAAGAAATCACTAAGCGCTGCTTCCGTGTAAGCTACTAGTTGCTGAACAGTATCCCATATCTCATAGAAAAAGACAGTGATTAATGAGAATTGGGACATGACAAAGATGAAAGCAGGTAAGCAGATTGTATTTGCACCTTTTCAATATCCTCCTTGAGAGATTGTGCTCGGTACTCCAGCGGAGTCTGCAAAGACATGAAAATCAGATCACAAGAAAAGCCAAACAAATTAAAAATATCAAACTGCAGAAATAGAGAAGAAACTAGACTCGTCTCTGGAACTGTACAAACCTAAAATACTGTTCTCAAAAGAGGCCTGTTAGCAGCATGTTCTCGCCCAATGTCTTAACACCACCTGTAGATCGTATAATAGTCAAATATCTATGTGCTTACCAAAATTTTAACTTTCAATAAAACAGTAATATGTGAAATAGAAACTCACAAATTTATCATAACAATATCTGAAACTGCAAGAGCAAACAGAGCACTCTGCTTCTCGAAAGCTGTATAGCACACATAGAGCAGGAAAACTTACATTTTATTTGACGTTGACAGGAAAACTTACATGACTAGGTGGAAGCTTTCCACTCAGGAGATCAAGCAAGACAGTGCCAAAACTGTAAATCACACTCTCAGGACTTATTGTGCCTGCAGAACAGATAACAGTTAGAAAAAATAGAGAGGCACATTCCCAAAATTTAAAATTGGGCTTCGTCAAGAGTCAGCCTTAAGCCCGTATCTCTTTGCCTTGGTAATGGATGAGGTTACCAGGAACATACAAGGGGATTCGCTGATGATGTAGTGTTAGTGGACGAAAGCCATGCGGGAATAAATAGGAAACTAGAGTTATGGCGGCAGAACCTTGAGTCTAAAGGTTTTAGATTGAGCAGAACTAAAACCGAATACATGAGATGCGACTTTAGCGGAGTTATACAGGAGGAGGGAGATGTGAGTTTGGAAGGTCAAGTAGTGCCTAAAAAGAATACCTTTCGGTATCTGGGATCGATGCTACAGAGGGATGGAGATATTGATGTGGACGTTAACCATAGAATCAAAGCAGGGTGGATCCAGTGGCGACAAGCTTCTAGCATTCTCTGTGACAAGAGGGTACCACAAAAGCAAAAAGGCAAGTTCTTTTTTAACGGCGATTAGACCAGCTAAGTTATATGGAGCAGAATATTGGCCTACAAAGATTTAACATGTTCAACAACTGAGTGTTGCAGAAATGCGTATGTTGCGATGGATTTGCGGTCATACAAGAATGGACCGAGTTCGGAACGATGATATACGTGATCGCCTAGAGGTAGCACCAATTGAAGAAAAGCTTGTCCAACATCGGTTGAGGTGGTTTGGCCATGTCCAAATGAGACCTCCAGAGGCACCAGTGCATTGTGGAGTCCTAAGTCAAGCTAATAATATGAGGAGAGGTAGAGGACGACCGAAATTGACATGGGAAGGCAATAAAAAGATATTTAAAAGCTTGGGATATACCTAGAGATCTATGTTTGAATAGGAGTACTTGGAAAGCAGCTATTGAAGTGCCTGAACCGTGACTTGGGGCTCTTGATGGGTTTCAACTCTAGCCTACCCCAACTTGCTTGAGACTGAAAGGCTATATTGTTGTTGTTGTTGTTGTTGTTGCACGTTCCCAAAATGTTTCAGTAATATTAGTTTCAAGCTTACATGCTGGAAGTCTGAAACTAAACACGGTGGCACTGTGGCAAAGAAATCATTGATACATGTTAACTGAAAATAAGGTGCCAAAACTAATTGGACCTGACATTAATGTCACATGGGATCCTTAAGATTGCATACAGCGTGAGAATGGAGGTAGGGCAAACTCAAATTACAGAATTTTCACTAAAATCGATGGCATGCATATCATGAACAGCACATTAAATCAAGAACATGATATTTTAAATTTCTGTTCAAGCTCATGAAAAGGATTTTGCTTTCAATCTGAACAATTTAGAAATATGAAAATTAATGATAAATTACTGGGATTTCTATTATTTTAATTCAAATTGGCCACCAATAAATGTAGTTAATCTTCGTTTGTAGTAGTCTGTCTTAACAGATCATGTTTCTTTGAAGACATGTTTGGTACAGTATGATTTTTACAACATCAATTAAAATTCTTAGCAAAGAGTATGTCATCGAGAATATTTAGAAATGCAATATGAAAGTTTCTAACCCCATATTGTTTGAGAATTACCTTGGACGTTTGAGCTTTGAAGGTCTCTAGTGTGCAGAATAGTTTCTTAAAAAATGCTCAATAAACTGGCGCATGATTTCAACTTATACAAATTGAGAAGTACAGAAAGAATACACACAAAAATTAAAACCATGCGAAAATAGTATTGATGCCAAATGAAACCAAGAGAATGGAGAATCTTGGTTCACCTTAGCAAGAATATAGGTGTAGTGATGGAATCAGAAAGACATGGTGCCATAGTTCTCCCTAGTACACTAAACAATGATCTATATGATCTAAACAAGAATTCAAGACATGAGAAAAGAAAACTGTGAATTAGAAAACTATGAATTAGAGATGTGTGAGCCATGTTTATTTTTTCGAGAATCCTGGGCTATTCACAGTTGACAATCTGCAATTATCCTATTAGATCCTTAATCAAATGCAGGAAAACTTGCAAACCAAAATGGCACCAACACAGGGGCTAATAACTACAGAAAATTGTATTTTTACCTAGTGCTTCCAACTTCCTGGCTTGATTCTTCTGTCCACGTCAACCAAGCTCCTGCGACTGCAGCTGAAGATGGAGGAGCTCGCCGCTCCGGCCTGGGTGTGTGCCACCTGGATGAGCTGCTGCGTGACGGCGATGGCACGGTAACGGCGGCCGGCGCGGTCACGGCACCCGACTGAGAAAGGGCGCGCTGGGAACGGAGGTGAGGCGATGGCAGCTCGGGGTGGGGAGGAGACGCGGAGCGGAGGAGTTGATTCCCACACCGGGAGCGACGGGCATAGTATATACGGAGTACGTATAGCATATACAGATACCTCCCTTCACGAGTCACGATAGGTCGATAGGATTTCCTTTCTTCAATTTCCCTCCCTCGCGGTCGCGGCGGCGGCGGCGGCTCGTATAATAGCAGATCCGTCCGCGAACCTGAAAACCCGCATAGATCTGCCTTCTCCTTTCCCTTGGTAGCCTCACCGGCCCCTTCGATGGCTTCCGCCTGCTTCCTGCTTGACGGCGACGTGCGCCTCGTCGCCAGCACCGATGAATCAGCGGGTGCCCGCGGCACTTGTTTTCTTGAATTCTGGGTAGCAGAAGAAACCGGCCACAAGAGCGCGGTGCCTTCCGATGATGACGAACTGTGGTGGCTGGATCAAGACCGCGAGGAGGAGGAAGTGAAGCCCAAGGGCCTGGTGGACTGGGTACGGGAGGGCCTGGTCAGGGTCGCCACTGACAAGCCCGTCAGCCATCCGGAAATCTACACCTTGTCGCTCAATCTGGGGCTTTTTATATATTTACCATTATTATGATCGTCACTTATAGAAATCGCACTCTTAGAATGACGCTTACAAATTTAGCTGTTTTAGTTCGCGCTCCTTTCATTTTTACCACTTTCGTCTATGTGGCACGCCAGCTCGTGCTGACACGCTAACACCGGCACTGAAAATGACCCCCGCTGCCCCCAGCCATCTTTCAATTAGACGCACTGTTGCCCTCTCCCTTTTCCCCTCTCCATTTCGTTCGCCGCCGCCTCCTTCCTCTGCCCGCCCGCCGCCCCCATCCTGCTCGTCTCCACCGCCACGGCCTCCTTCAATGGTGTTCAATTACTAGCTGCTGCTGCTGCTGAGGATAAGAAAGAAGGGGACGATGGCAAAGCCCAAGGCAAGATGACGTGCGACGAGAACGGCGTGGACGAGGGGTTCCCGTACGCGCGGCCGACCGTGTGCGAGCTATCCGGCAACGTCCGCGTGAGCCCGAAGCAGAAGACGGTGTACCTGGTGAACCCGTCCGTCGCGGCGGGTTCGACGAGAGCGGCGAGAAGCGGCTCCGCCCCTACGCCCGCAAGGACGACTTTTTAATGCCCGGCGTGACGGAGGTGACGGTGAAGTCGGTCCTCTCCGCCGCAGTGGCGCCCAAGTGCACGAAGCACCACGCCGTGCCGGCGGTGGTGTTCTCGATCGCCGGGTACACGGACAACTTCTTCCACGACATGGTGGACGCGATGGTCCCGCTGTTCCTGACGACGGCGCATCTCAAGGGCGAGGTGCAGCTGCTCATCACCAACTACAAGCCATGGTGGGTGCAGAAGTACACGTCGCTGCTGCGGAAGATGTCGCTCCACGACGTGATCAACTTCGACGCCGACGACGTGCACCGCTTCCCGGCGGGGCGCGTTCGTGGGGCTGTACCGCGACTGGGACTTGATCCTGTCGCCGCACTCGACCCGGAACCCGCGCAACCTGACGATGGTGGACTTCAGCCGGTTCATGCGCGGCGCGCTGGCGCTGCCACGCGCTCGGCCCGTGGTGCTCGGCGAGGTGCCCGGCATGCGTCCCCGGATGCTGATCATCTCGCGCGCGGGGACGCGGCGGCTGCTGAACCTGGACGAGGTGGTGGCGGTGGCGGACAAGCTGGGGTTCAACGTGACATCGGCGGAGGCCGGCGCGGACGTGCCGGCGTTCGCGGCTCAGGTGAACGCGGCGGACGTGCTGGTGGGCGTGCACGGGGCCAGGCTAGCGAACGTGGTGTTCCTGCCGACGGAGGCGGTGGTGGTGCAGATCACGATGGACTGGATGGCCACCAACTTCTATGCGCGGCCGGCCGCCGGGATGGAGCTCCAGTACCTGGAGTACTACGTCGGGGAGGAGGAGACGAGCCTAAAGGACAAGTACTCGAGGGAGCACGCGGTGTTCAGGGACCCCATGTCGCTCCACACGCAGGGGTGGCAGGCGCTCGCTCAGACCATCAAGAAGCAGGACGTCGGCGTCAACCTCACCAGGATCAGCTAGGAGGCTTGCTGCTCCTCCTACCAAGTACAGTACTATTGCTAGAAAAAAGAGAGGATGGGGGTGTCGGGGACCTAATACTAGGGTACCCCAGGAGGTAGAACCGATAACCACCAAACGTGAAAAACTTTCAGACGCATAAAGGCGTCATGTCATCCCTTGTTCGAGTAACAGGAGTTCGGTTCCGCCTCGCCCGACACCTTTGGGACGGGCTCGGTCTTGCTCGAGGGCCAAGGGATAAACTCCGTCTTGCCCGATGCCTTGAGGGCGGGCTCGGTCTCGCCCGAGGGCTAAGGGATGAGTTCCGTCTCGCCCGATCCCGGAGGGGCAGGGTCAGCCTCACCCGATGCCTTTGTGGGATAACCCTGTCTCGCCCAAAGGCTCAAAGTCAAACTCCGTCTCGCCCGACGCCTATAGGGCGGGCTCGGTCTCGCCCGAGGGCTAAGGGATGGATTCCGCCTCGCCCGATCCCAGAGGAATAGGGTTAGTCTCGCCCAAGAGATAGGGATTGATCTCCGCCTCACCCGACGGCCCAGAACGAGCCTCACCCTGATCGATATCTATCCCTCATAATGATGGATACAGGACGAGACAAGACGTTCGGGTCAACCATGGCTCCAACGACCATACCCTGCGCCTTGGCAGGAAAAGGACTGCCAGGGAGCAACAGGACTGATGTTTTAGACCCTTCCGGGCGCCACTGAGCCCAAAAGGTATTACAGGTGCGTGCATCTCACTCGGTAGAGTTGTAGGCGCCGCCTTCAGCTCTGGGACACGGAACCCAACGAAGATATACGACAACCGCTACGCTCCGAGAATGGATTTGCTATCTCCACGGGTGACGGATACTCCGTCACCGCACTGTGGACCTGAGGGAGCGGGGCCCTCTTCCCGACCCCTCAGGTCCTCCCAGTTAGAGGGCCTTGGCCACGGCGCTACACCGGACCCCGACCCCGAATTCTCCCTACAAGAATCATGGGAACCAGAAGGCATATGGAGCAAGGCTGGGGGTTGGCTCCTAAGTCAAAACCACTGTACTACAGCCCATACCCTGCGCAGGGCAGCATACTGTGACTAACCTGACATCCTACAGAGACATCAACAACATGGTAAGCACTTATCTTCCTTCGCACTCATCAGAATTGAGGACCTGACCAGGTAGACTTGAGCCCCAAGGCTAAGTAGAGTACGCATCCTGGAGCCCTCACCCTTGTAAAGCCAGCCCCTTCATCTATAAAAGGGGATGCGCATCCTCCATCAAAGGGACGGAAAAAATAGGACCGAACAATAGAATGCACTCATACACACGAGCAGCTACGAAGCTCTCGACCACCTTTCAATCCTTCGATCAGAGACTTGGGACCAGTCCCTCTCTCGGCAGTTTGTATCCCTTACTACAGACCGTTCATGGTGCTAATAACACAAGCAGCAACAAACTGGACGTAGGGACGTTCCGCCCGAACCAGTATAAATCCTGTGTCCTTTAGCGCACCATCCGAGCCTAACGCGCATTACTATAAATTTACTTGCTAGTGCTTGTACGAAACACCGACAGTTGGCGCGCCAGGTAGGGGCTTTGCGCGTTCCAAATCAGGTCTTGGATGGCCACCCACGCAATCACCTGGGCCCCGGGCGCACACGTGCGTTTTGGCGACCTGGATTTCATCATCACACTAGGAGGAGAGCTGGCACTGACTCACTCAGCCGCCCCATCTCCCCCTTCGATCAACCTCAGCCGTCTCAGGCTTAAGGGCCCACCGGGCAACTCCCGGGGAGTCCCGTCATCCAAGGAGGCCTCTCACAACACCACCATGTGTCCGGAAGGGTCCGTATGGAGCGCCCCGACAACGTTTCCGTTCGGTCTCCGCAACGTTGCGGCAACCGCTGGCCACCTTCTGGCGCTACGTGTGGTTCAACCACCCAGGGACATCGAGTTCGTAGGGGCGATGGAGCGGGATACGGAGACCCTCTACGAGCTTCTCAACGAGGAACCTGTACCGCTCTCCAGCTCAGATTCCAGCAGGGGGAGCCACCATCCTTCCCGGGAATGCTACATGACGTAGACCCCCGAGGGTCACGTCGAAAGCGCCTCCCGGGAAGAGGCCACCCCTACAAACAATCCTGAGAGTAGATCCGGGGAAGAGGGGACAGCCCCATCTCACCTGAGGATGGAGCAGCTAAGGGCTCATCAGCAAGAGATCGATGAGGCCGGGCAAGGGCTCGCACGGGAATACGCAGACATCAATCGCGAGATTGAACGCCGCAAAGACGGGGGGCGCGCGCGCGCCACAGCCCGCACCGTACATCAGAGGATCCTCACCGACGATGGGGCCTTTCCTCACTTTGCTCGAGCCAGCCAGAACATCGCCGCAGCAACCGCCTTGCTGCATGGCCTCCCGGAGGCCGCGACGTCCGAGGATCGACGCGCTTATCGGGAGATTCGCACGTTGCTTGAGCGTGCAGCCGCGCAGCAGGCGGAAAGTTCGTTGTCTCGACGACGCGAACCCGACACCAGCCAGCGCGCACCCTCAGTGCGTCCCACCAAGGACACATCCGTACACCAAACACCGCCAGCCGGCGGGCAGCCCTCCGTCGTCCTTGTACATCAATGCCTCAGCCGTGGCCGCGACGTACGCAGCATAATCGACGCCCGGAGACGTGCCCACGGCGACGATGGAGAAGCAGCGCGCCGCGGCTATCATCCCCGACGTGGAGGGCGCTACGACAGCAACGAGGACCGAAGCCCGAGCCCCGTCCTGCCAGGCCCTCAGGCCTTTGGCCGGCACATCCTCAACGCTGCGTTCCCCCTAAGGTATCGACCGCCTACGAACATTCCTAAATATTCTGGCGAAACAAATCCCGGGCTTTGGCTCGAAGACTATCGGCTCGCATGTCAGGCCGGTGGTGCGAGTGATGATAATTTTATTATTCGCAATCTCCCGCTATTCTTGGCCGACTCGGCACGAGCATGGCTGGAGCACCTACCGTCCAATGCTATTCAGAGTTGGGCGGATCTGACTGAGATCTTCGTGGGTAATTTCCAGGGCACGTACAAATGCCCTGGAAACCCATGGGACCTCAAGAACTGCCGTCAGAAGGCTGATGAAACCCTCCGTGGGTACATCCGGCGCTTCTTCCGACAGTGCAACGAGCTCCCGAACGTCGCCGACGCCGACGTAATAGGAGCCTTTCTGTCCGGAACGACCTGCGAATCCTTGGTCCACAAGCTAGGACGCAGGGGCCCGCGAACTACCAAGGAACTTCTGGACATCGCCACCAGTCACGCCTCTGGAGAGGAGGCGGTCGGAGCCATCTTTGATCGCTCCGACGGAAAGACAAGGCGGGACGAGGACGCCAGCGAAGGTGCCTCCAACCGTCCCACCAAAGGGAAAAATAAGAAGCAACGGCGCGACAACTCGCTCGTGGCCGCTGCCGACCGCAAAGGTGGCCGGAAGCCCGCGGAGGGCACTCCGAACCACTTCGAGAAAATGCTCGAGGGGCCATGCCCAAACCACGCCTTCCCGGCCAAGCACCTATACAAGGAATGCGGCCTTATGCGCAAATACTTGGCCGGGGGCCTGAACAAGGAGGAGCGGGGGAAGGAGCCTGTTCCCACCACTGACGACATGGAGGAGAAGGACGACACCTTCCCAACTCCGACCGGTGCCCTCATGATCTTCAGAGGATCAGCGGCCTACGACTCTAGGCGCCGCCAGAAGGTCGCACGTCGAGAGGTCTACACCGCTGGACCGGCTATGCCAGCTTATCTCCGATGGTCGGAATCCGCCATAACCTTCGACCGGTCTGACCATCCAGATGCCATCCCACACCCGGGAAGGTATCCGCTTGTCGTCGACCCGATCGTCGGTCCAAAGCGGCTCACCAAGGTACTGATGGATGGGGGCAGCGGCCTCAACATCATGTACGCCAAGACGCTCGACGAGATAGGCGTCGACCGAACGCACCTCCGTCCCATCCGAGCACCTTTCCATGGCATCGTGCCTGGAAGGCAAGCCGTGCCACTAGGGCAGATTGACCTACCCGTCACTTTTGGGGATCGATCCAATTATCGGACTGAGACCCTCACCTTCGATGTAGTGGGGTTCCCGGGGACTTTCCACGCCATTCTGGGGCGACCATGTTACGCGAAGTTCATGGCCGTACCCAATTACACATACTTGAAGCTGAAGATGCCAGGTCCCCATGGGATCATCACCATCGGCACCTCCTTCCAGCGCGCTTACGAGTGCGAGGTCGAATGCTGCGGACATGCATCCGCAGTCATCGCATCCGAAGAGCTCGCCACCCTCAGAGAGGAGGTCATTGAAGGGACACCTGACGCAAAGAAGTCATCTGGATCGTTCGAATCGGCAGAGGGCTCCAGGGACGTCCTCTTGGACCCCAGTAGCTCCGAGGGCAAAAAAGTCCGAATCGGGACCGCGCTCTCCTCCACGTAGGAAAGCGCGCTTGTCGACTTCCTCCGCGCCAACAGGGACATCTTTGCGTGGAAACCCTCGGATATGCTAGGCATCCCGAGGGAGGTCGCCGAGCATACTCTCCAAATCCTCCTGGGCTCCAAGCCGGTGAAACAACGCCTGCGCCGCTTCGACGAGGAGAAATGCAGGGCCATCAGCGAGGAGATAGCCAAGCTACTAGCCGCAGGATTCATAAAGGAAGTATACCACCCAGAATGGTCAGCAAATCCTGTTCTTGTCCGAAAAAAAGCGGGAAATGGAGAATGTGTGTTGATTATACTGGCCTCAACAAAGCGCGTCCAAAGGATCCAT
>NW_027097769.1:0-29766 GCF_019320115.1 Miscanthus floridulus | reverse complement strand
CGCCGTCCTCTAACAACCAGCACGCAGCATGGAAAGACCATGTAATGAAGATCTCTATAACCACACTCTTACTACGTAGCTAGTAGTATACCGTGTTTTTATTCGTCAGCTACAGCAGTCGTCGAAGATTCGGAATTGACATGACATATATATATATATATATATATATATATAATATATATATATATACGTGTGCTGTACAGTGGATCTTCTGGGTTGGGCCGCTGATCGGGGCGACGGTGGCGGCGTTGTACCCAAGCTCGTGCTGCGCGGGGAGGCCGCGCGAAGCCGTTGATTTGCCTGAACAAGATTGGCGGCCTCCGCGTGTAGTTCCTCCAATTGATTTCTCTACCTGCCCAATTCGTTGTCGTCTTCTTCAATATATGCTACGAGGTCCTTACACGAACAGTATGTATGCACGCTTGTCCGTGCCATTTTTTTTATTTGAGAACTACGTGGGTCGTCCATGTATAAACTCGTGCGTGGCAATGGGAGGAAAAACTATTAAATATTCATAAAAAAAAGAAGAGAATGTTACATATCTATTTATATTTACCATTTTCTTGAAATTTTAAAACTATATTTTATTTTATGATGATCATGACATCCATAATATACGTTAAGGTTAGCAATAATATGACAATGTCCTACACTCCTACGGCATTAAGTCTATATCAAATTAAAATACTACCATGCACTACTGCATACGCCCTCTTTGCCGAGTGCTGGGGGCACTCGGCAAAGCCAGCCAAGCACTCGGCAAAGGCTTTGCCGAGTGCCGCACTCGGCAAAGGTCTCTCGGCAAAGATTTTATCGGCAAAAATTTCTTTGCCGAGTGCCAAAAATCGACACTCGGCAAAGTCTTTGCCGAGTGCCAAGCCCGCACTCGGCAAAAAAATAACTGCCGTCAACATTTGACGCCGGCTTTGCCGAGTGCCTAGGGACTGGCACTCGGCAAAATTTGAATTTTTGCCGAGAGCCAGGGCTCAGCACTCGGCAAAGAAACCATTTTTTTTAAAAAAAATCTTTTTAAAAATAGTCTTTGCCGAGTGGTACCATCTGGCACTCGGCAAAATTGACCTCTTTGCCGAGTGCCAGGCTGTGGCACTCGGCAAAACTGGGGAAGTGGCTGTTTTTGCAGCATTTTTTTCCAGCTTTGCCGAGTGCCACACCCCTGGCACTCGGCAAAGACTTCTTTGCCAGTGTTGGCACTCGGCAAAGCTGGGAAATTTGCAATTTTTTTTGTTTGTTGCTTTCCTTCGAAAGCAAACACGCAAAACTCATATATAATACATGAGACAGCACACAGGCATTTAGCATCACACAAAACGCATACATAATCCATCACATACATCCATAATACATCACAAGCACATCCAACATCCATCACAAGCACATCCTCCTGCATAATCCATCACACGCACATCCAATGTGCAAATCCATGACAACATCTAAGAAGTCTTCATCCAACACAAGTCCTAGATCAAGAAAAGTCAATGAAACATGAAGGGGCACCACCTACTGCCACTGATCCCAATGGGAGCCTGAAGGGGCACCTCCGTGCGGTGGTGGACCTGTCCAGCCGGGGTGTGTGTGCTGAGGCGAAGGAGTCGGGTTCGAACCCGACGACTTTGCACAAAGGAGAATTGAATTCATTAGTATCTACACAAGCTAAAGGACTTGATCAACCATATATATATACTCACCGGAGTGCCTAGAGCCAGAGGAGTAGGAGGCACAACTGGAGCGAGCAGCGACTGGGGCACCACCACACCCGGGAGAGTGGTGCCGAGGCTCGACATGAATGAGAACATGTCCTGCATCCTCTGCGCCTCGGCCGCCCTCTGGGCCCTCAGGACCTCCCACTCGGCCCTCTCGGCCTCCCTCTGGGCCCTCTCCCTCTCCCTCTCGACCCTCTCGGCCTCCCTCTCGGCCTCCATCCTCTCCACAGTGGCCTGCAATATTCAATCACCAACGTTTAAACAATGCAAATGCAAGGTACATGTGTAAAAGTAATGAACGGCGAATGAAATAGAACTAACCTGGAGTGCCGCCATCTGCTGCAGTGTGCTCGCCTGCCGAGGTCGAATGGGGACGGAGGAGCTCGTGCTCTGTGCTCGGATCTGGCGAGGTTGGGCACAGAGGTCGAGTCGACCATGTTGGAGGCCATCCAGTACCGGCCGTGCTGCTTCCCTCCTCCGAGCCTCATCACGAGGTCGGTATCAAGGGGCTGGGTGGCGGGGTCGAAGTCCTCCCCATGCCGCTCGCGGGCCGACGAGGCGTAGTCGGTGAGCTTGCTGTGGACGCTCGTGTTGCTGTACGCCTCGGGCCCGTCCTCCGGGTTGTAGACGGTGTCCGGGGCTGTCGCCTTGCCCTTGTGTGCCATGGCGTACGCCATGAACTCGTTGCATTCCTGGCCATCATGCGACTGGGACTGCGAGGAAAACACAAAGACGATTAGAAGTAATGAGAATTGAGCGTTAGAACAAATAAATAAATAAGTGCGTAGCGTGTACCCAGGCCTGGGCGTACGAACTGAGGGGCCGGTTGCCTTGGTGGTGCGCCGGCCCACCCATCTGCAGGCGGCACTCCCGACGGAGGGCGTGCCTCTCCCTCCACTCATCGGAGACCCACTTGTCCACGATGGCCGCCCAACAGTCTCTGTGTGGCGCACCAAGAAGGACACATCTGCATGCCATCAAGTATTGTATTAGAAATGTTAGAATATAAAATGAAGGCTACCTATTCTTCATGGAATGAGTCAGTAACAATGTTTTATAACTTACTGCGAGGTACTGCTCCCTGGTGAGTGTCATGGTCCTGGCCTCGCTCTTCCCCGGGTACCGACCAAGGACGTCGCACGAGTGGTTGATGTGGCACTGCAGCCTCGCCTCGTAGTACAGGTCCGTGACTCGGCCCCTGCATGCCCTGTCCTGCACCTTCGTCACCCAGGCGGGGTCATGCCCCTCCTCCAACGTGAAGAAGTCCTGCATACAGACATCATGTGTCCTTTCATTATTTCAAGAACGTCTAATGATTCATAGTATTGAGCAATGTGTGTGATGTAGACTCACCCAGAACTCACGCCTGATCCGCTCCTGTACGGTGCCGTACACGGCGTCCACGGCGGAGTTGAAGTGGTCCCACGTCCAGGGAGGCGACTCAACCTGGGCGTGGGTGACCAAACCAGGGTAGTGCAGGCGGATCAGGCCGCCGAGGATCCCATTGCACTGCCGATGATCGCCCCCGGACACAAGTTCCCAGTTCCTACAGGAGTCAGTAAGAAGAATTGTTAGTCCGCAGTTCGGTTTTCAGCATATGAACAAGAAGAGATGCAAAATGAACGGATACTTACTTGTCGCCCTTGGGACGAATCACCGGCCTCCTCTGAAACGGGATCGGCCGCCGGGAGCTGCGAGGACCCGCGCAAGTACGGTGCCGATGAGGTGCTCGAAGTGGAACCCCCCGCCACCCCCCAGAGGAAGTGTCACCCCCCGCCACCCCCCAGAGGAAGTGTCACCCCCTCCTGTCTGGGGGGCCAGCTGCTGGTCCTCGTCGTCAGTGGTGTCGTCGGTCCTCCCGGGCGGGGGGACGGCAGACGACTGCACCGCCCTCCTCGGACGGCCGCGGGGGCGGCGGGCCGGAGGCTCCTCGCCGACGCCTCCGCCTCCGCCTCGCCTCCGCCTCCGCCTCCTGAGTCGTCCTCGCGTAGAGCGAGTTGCAGGTCCGGGTCCGCCTTCCGCCCGGCATTTTGTCGAGTGCCTGCAAATACAAAGAGTAAACCAGTTAGCACAATATAGACAAATATAGAGATGCAAAATGAACGAAACATAACTAGAAAATAATAATAATATAGTATTACATGAATTAGAAATAATCTTCAGGATCGGCAGCGGCCGGATCATAAGTGTCGTCATCACTACAATATTGTCTAACATTTCCGCCTCATCTCCATCGTTGTCATCAATGGCAACGCCAAACCGTAATCGCTCAAGCAGTGCTAAGTCTTTGGCATTTTGCACCTCTTCTCCATCGTCCTCATCAATGTCATTGTCTACTTCCATGCCCATCAGCGAAAACATGTCTATGTGAAACATGCCATCTAGCCCCTCGGGTTGATAGAACTCCCCTGTATATGTGTTTGGGTCAAAGTTGTAATCCTCATCGTTTGGGACAGGCACTTTGCCATGCGGTGATACCAACTGCGCAAGGTACCAACCCTCAAGAGTGGGATCTTTTTGGCACGCCCATGGAAGATAATAAACTTGCGTGGCCTGTTGAGCCACAATATAGACATCGTCTCCTTGATAGAGGGAATCTTGTCGAATTTCAACTTGTCCAATCTCAGGGGCTCTTCTCGTGACATTGGGATCGAACCAATGGCATTTGAATACGACTGGCTTATGACCTCCGCGAAGCTCAAAGTTGAGCTCGTATATTTCTTCGACTATGCCGTAGTAGTCGCGGTCATCGGTGCCGGGCGTACGAACTCCAGTATTCGTGGTTTTTCGATTGGGCCGACTGAGCTCGTGGCTTCTTGTGTGGAAGCGATAGCCATTCACATCATATACGGTGAATGACTTGACCCTATAGGGGAAGCCTTTGACAACCTGTTTCAACTCTTCATCCATTTCCGCATCCGTGCGTGCCTGTAAGGTGAGGGCGGATAGATCATTACTCGCTCGTAGGAGCAAAGTGGGATGTCACAGATGGAACGATGTAAATTGGATGGTACCTTCTTTTCGAACCATGAAATGAAATCGGGCACACCATCTTTGAGAAGACTATCTTGTTCTTGAGGGGAAGGATCCCTATTTCCTGTCCAGTATGTATTCAGAAATTCCCTGAAAAAGCAAGAGACAAGGGGGTTGGATAGATAGACGATAGTGACGGCGTATGTAACAAGCTCATTGAGAACTTACTGCACATAAGGGTTCACTTCGTCAAGGTTCAACAACACATACAACATGATAGTGCGCCACTCATCATTCCGCAAGGTCTTGGTGCTCGAAGCGCTTGCCCTGCCAAGTTGACCTTTGAAAAGGCTGAGATTTGATGACCTCTCGTCGGTGTTGTAACGAGGGATTGGATTGTGCACGCTGGGAAGGCTATCCTTATAGTATGATGTTGTGAAGTTTGACACCTCCTCAAGAATGAATGCCTCTGCCATGGATGCCTCAATTCTGGCTTTATTTCTACACTTTTTCCGAAGAACCTTTAGACATCTCTCGATTGGATAGCACCAACGGGCTTGCACGGGCCCCCCCATTCGTGCCTCGTGAGGAGGTGCAAAATCAGATGCTGCATTGAGAGGAAGAAGCCGGGTGGGAAGATCTTCTCCATCTTACAGAGCAACACAGGTGCCACTTTCTCTAAGTCATCAATCACGGCCCGAGATAGCTCCTTGGCACAAAGCTGGCGGAAGAAATAGCTCAACTCTGCCAGGACGCGCCACACATGCTCGGGGACGAAACCTCTGGTCATCGCTGGAAGGAGCCGCTCAATCCATATGTGGAAGTCATGACTCTTCATCCCTAACACTCGGCAAGTGGACACGTTCACTCCCCTCCTCAGATTCGCCGCATACCCATCAGGGAACATTAACGACTGAACCCACTGACATACTTCCCTCCTTTGGTCCTTCTTCAAAACGAAATCGACCGAAGTCCTTTTCCATTTCTTGCCAGGCGCGGGAGTCTTCATCACTTGCTTTGGTCTATCGCACAGTGCTGCCAGGTCCACTCTTGCCTTAACATTGTCCTTTGACTTTTCTGTGTCCATGAGTGTTCCCCAAAGCGCCTCGGCGATATTCTTCTCTGTGTGCATTAAATCAATGTTGTGTGGAAGAAGAAGATCGTTGAAATAGGGAAGCCTAGTCAAGCCCGATTTATGAGTCCACATGTGGTACTGACCATATCCATCAAAACGACCTTTCTCTTTATCAACTTTGAGAGCCTCTATCTCAGCGGATCTCGGCAGCGGTCATCATCTGAGGTGCAGGATCGGTGACTTCAACACCTTTCGTGAAGTTCTTGATGTCTCGTCTGAATGGATGGTCAAGGGGGAGGAACTGACGATGTTGGTCGAACGAAGAAAACTTGCCACCACTCTTCAGCCAAGTGAACCTCACACCTGCCTTGCATATTGGGCATGGGAACTTCCCGTGAACACACCACCCGCAGAATAGGCCATACGCCAGGAAGTCATGCAGGGAGTAGTGGTACCACACATGCATTGTGAAGTTTCTCTTTGTAGCTCGGTCGTATGTCAGTACCCCCTTTTCCCAAGCATCGATCAAATCATCGAACACAGGCTCCATGAACACACCCATATTGTTCCCCGGATGTCCAGGAATTATCAGCGACAAAAATACGTTCTTGGGTTGAAAGATGACACCGGGGGGAGATTCAGGGGTATCACGAACACGGGCCAACAAGTGTATGGGGCCGCGGACAATCCATACGGGTTGAACCCATCTGTTGCCAACGCTACACGTACATTGCGAGCCTCCTCAGCTTTAACACGATGTATGCCATCGAAATGGGTCCAGGCGTCGCCATCCGATGGGTGTACCATCTTGTCCGGATTGTACCTTTTGCCATTTTTGTGCCATGTCATCTGTTTCGCGGACTCCTCTGTCATGTACAGCCGTTGGATCCTCGGTATGAAAGGAAGGTACCGTAGGACCTTCGTAGGGATACTCAGCTGTTCCTTCTTGCCATCACTAGTGTCGACCTCCAGGTACCTAGAGGATTTGCACTTTGGACAGTGCGTTGCTCCCTCGTGATCTTTCCTAAAAAGGACGCTATCCCATTCGGACAAGCATGGATCTGCTCATACGGCATCTTAAGTGCACGAAGGAAGTTTCTGTGACTCGTACAAGTTCTTCGGTAGGATTGATCCTCCGGAAAGCAGGGATCCAAAAACTGCCAACATACCATCGAAGTTGTCCCGACTCATGCTAAACTGCGACTTCAACCCATGATGCGTCCAATTGCATCCAGCTGCGATACCGTTGTCTTTTTGGTGCAAGGGCTTTGCGCTGAAGACCAGCATATCATAGAACGCCTTTGCGCTTTCCTCTGGCTTCTCCTCCAATCCTTCACCGAACCGTGCCTGCTGAATGTCATCCATCCAGTCTGCTACCCCCGCCATCTCCATCATAATCCTCGAGACGCTGTCTCACCACCTCCTCTCTAATACGATCGGCTTCACCATGGTGGATCCAGCGGGTATAGTTGTCCGTGAATCCATACTTGATAAGATCTTCCCCCACGAGCCTCTTAATTTTTCTTTTCTTGTTGCCACATCTGCTGCACGGACATGGCATCCGGGGCTGACCCTTTAGCAGCCTCGCCAATGCATCATCCAGGAAGCATTGGTCTTGGTCATCCATTCTGGGGTCATACTTGCGTGGCCTGTGTACATCCACTCACGGTTATCCATCCTCTAGCACATGCATATGTAAGCGAGTAATAAAAACTGCAGGTAAATCCACAAGGCGTTCCTACTATACATCTAATAGGTGAAGAGTAGGTCCTAATCCCACCCGAGGATGCGTAGATGAGGTTGGCTTCCATGGTCCACTCCTATCCAAGACAGAATTTCAGCAGCACCTCCCCGCTGTTCTCCTTCCCCGATACACGTCCTGGCAGAGAGATTGTGTATCAGGAGAACAACGAGGAGGTGGTGCCGAAACTCTGTCTCGGACAGGAGCGGGCCACGGAAACCAACCCATCTACGCATCCGCGGGCTGTCCAAAAAACGTGGACAATCCGAAACAGGTACGGAATTTGGTATGCAAAGATCTGCATACCAACGACCGTATCTCTTTCGGACGGGAGACGCCTAACTGGGGTTACACGAGATACAAGTATGAAGATGGGTTATACCTAGGGTGTCGGTGAGGTCAGGCTAGTGGGGCGGTGGCGAGTCGCTGCAGTGGCGAGGCGACGCGGTGCAGGCAGAACCGCAACGCCAACGAAGACGATCGGGGTCACCGAGTGCCTCCCAACGGTCCTCGTCCTGCAAAGAAAAGGCAAATGGTTAGACTCCATTGAAAATTTCGGCAGCACCTCCCCTGCACGGAGAGGTTCCCAAAACCTGCAGAAAACATTGGCACGAAGGCCAACAACCACATGTATACCAAACATAGGCACGAAGGCCATCAACCACATACATACAACAATAACTACTACTAACACTAAAACTATGAACAACAACTACAACTACTACTGTCACTACGACTTACTAACTAATACTAACACTACTAATTAACTACTACTACTAACACTACTACTTACTAACTAATACTAACATTAGGGCATACCTTGCCAGCGAGAATGCGAAGACCGAGGGCCGGCGACGACAACGGGGACGACCGCTACGGCGTGAGGGTCGACGAACCGAGGCGGCACCTTTCTTCTCCTTTCTCTTCTCTTCTCCCCTCTCTCTTCCCTTCTCTTTCTTCTTCTTCCTCCTCCCCTTCTCTCCTTCCTCCTTTCCTTCCTCCTCTCCTCCTACCTCCTCCTCCTTCCTACGGGGCGGGGGGCGCGGGGCCGAGGCGCGCGGGCCGGGGAGCCGCGGCGGCGGCGCGCGCAGCGGCTACGGCGGGCGGCGGCGGCGGCTACGGCGCGCGTGGTGTGCGTGTGTGTGTGTGCGTGGTGTGTGTGCGTGTGTCCGGTTTTTTTTATATTTCAAACCTCTTTGCCGAGTGCCAGATCCGGGGCACTCGGCAAAGAAAGTATTTTGCCGAGTGCCCCCGATCTGGCACTCGGCGAAATAAAAAATTAAAAAAAATGTCCTGGCTTTGCCGAGTGCCTAGGGCTAGCACTCGGCAAAATATTCACTTTGCCGAGTGCCAAACCTTGGCACTCGGCAAAATAATTTTTTTTTGTTTTTTGCCACCAACTTTTTTTCTTAGATTTGTATTTGTACCATGAACAACATGTTCAAATTTGGCACAATTTCATTGCTGTTTGCTATTTTCTTCACTTTATTTCGTTTTCTTGCAATTTTCCGGAAAATGTAGGTTTGAACTGCAGGTGCATCGAATAATAGTTTTGATCCATTCCAAAAATGTTATTCTTGTTTGTTAGTGTCACTTTATGCTAAATCTAGGAACTGTCTCCAAATTTCGATCAACGTGCTCACGGGGCAACGTCGCGAACTTGCGTGCGAGTGGTTATTTAATTCTATAAAATTCAAACGAATCCCGAAAATCATGAAACTTGGCGAGATGTCGTGATATCACATGCATATGCGGTGGTAAAAATTTGAAAACGTTTGGAGGACGTCATCACGTATGGCCAATCTTCCTTAGTTATCAGCCCTTCTGCAACCCACCTTCCTATCAAGGTTAACCGCCTGATCTTGTATCCAATGGGGAAGATAGCTAGGTACAACAAGCAAGACTTGTATTCTTTAGGCACATCATTGTAAGAGAACTTGAACATTTTCTTAGCAGTACTGACAAAGGATTTTTGGGAGACCTCCTGCAGGGTGCTATGCAGCTTCATTAACTCTTCATTGCTCCTATTGGGGTTAGCGCACAAAGCATGAGTGAAGATTTTCATACTTAATTCATTTGGCTCACACTCCTCCAAGATTTTATGAGTAATTTTGAGTTTATTGTTGTCTTCATCTTTCTGGTATCTTGTATGCCTGGGCACAATATTATAGTAGCGGCCAGCAAGGGAATACTCTATAGGCTCCCACCGTGGATAACAAAATTCCTTAGCCCACTGGGTACTCTTTGTGGTAGTGAGGATCATTTGCATCAGTGCCACATGCTAATAGACTCAAAGCATTTCTGGTCTCGGCCCATGTGGATCCATCCATCGTCTCATCAACTTTGAGGATTATAAGGGGACTCTCAAACCGCAAGTGTTGTGAAGATCGCTTCAAGTGGTGTTTAATCTCGGTCGCGAGCACATAGCTCTTGAACCGCTCTTTAAGCTTCTGCTTGATCTTGGCCATCTTCTGATCAACCATAGTTTTGAAAACAGCTTTTGAGTTTAGACCAAGAACACCAAGTTCACATGTTACATGACTCTTGTCAAATTTTCCTTCTGGCACTGGCAGGTCCCTTAAGTTCTCTTCCTCCTTGCCTACTGTAGTCAATGTCGTCGTCTTTGTAGCTTGCTTGACCGCTGGCCTGTCCCTTTGCTGCGCCTGAAGGGGCTTGCTGCTGCCGGCCTTTGGGAACACTTCCTGCAGGATTTGTTTATGTTGACCTTCAGGGAGACAAATTGGGGCTATCTGCTGCCTTGCGACTTCTCTGTTTCCTTCTTCTTCTGTTCCCATTTGCCCTTTGAGTTCCTTGGCTTGTTCACCGGCTTCCAATATGCTTCTTGAGCTTCCTGGCTATTTTCGCGATGACTTTGTGATCCCACTCTGGTAATTTATTCATGCCTTCGTACTTCACTTGATCTTGTTGGCACACAGCGGCAACTGATGCTGACTGGAGGAGCAGATGAAGAAGTAGATCTAAGTCCAGCTGCTCCACGTCCCTTCTTCTGTTCAAGCTCCAGCTGAAGTAGTTGCTGCGGGTGGGCGCTTTGTCCTTGAGATGTTGATCTTGGATATCACTCTTGATCTTGTCAACCTTTTCGTCCAATCTTCATTTTCTTTATATTCTCCTTGGTTATAACGAGCATCAGCTTTTTTTCACGGTAGTATACCCATTTTTCTACAATAAACTTGCCAAGAATCAAGATCATGTTATCCTTCACTTGGCCCTGCTTCATCTGTGCCTTGGGACTCAAGCTTGAGCTCGCGCAGGATGTAATAGAGAACCTCATTGGGTCCTAGTGGTAACATATCCGGGTGCACTGCTGGGATGTCGATCAAGACAGCTCGGATGTAGCCAGGGTGATCCACAAAGTACCCATAGGGTGGGAAAACCAAAGCTTCTTGTACAAGAGCGATGGCGTCCGTCAGGTATGGTTCCGGTACCATAACAGAGATCGAAAATGTCTCGTTGGCGTTACAGGAACTGCCTTTACCCACTCCACTAGCTTGCCTGAAAGTAGTCGACCAGGGTGCAGGTTTCAATGAAGGCTCTTGGACCAGAATGATCCGTCGCCATTGCCCCCACGAGTTGATCATCGCCGTCTTCTTCGTCGTCTTCAGCTTTAGCAGCGTACCCAACAGGTGCAGCCGCAGGAGCCTGAGCTGATGACAACGGTGGTGTCACCGCCGCTGCCACTGCTCCTGTTAGCCCAGCAGCCACAGGAGGAGACTGCCAGCGCCCCGCCGTCGACTTTTGCCGGGATCTCCACGCCGTACCTCAGTCGCCGCTCGCAACCACTACGCCAACCAACTAGCTAGCCTTTGGCCACGGATTCTTTGCAACGGAAACTTGATGCGTTGTTGTACTCCCCACGACCCCACCCCGGCCCCGAGCAAATCACGTAACCCCGGCCACGAGCAAATCACGTAACCGGCCATCCATAAACCCGGGCGTGGGGCGTGGCTGCCTCCTCGTTTTCCTCGGTTTGAGTTAATTTAGGATCTAGGCGTTCCTCTCAATCTCGTAGAGATCCGGTACTAGTCCAGCCCTTCACATCCTGCCGCACGCCGCACATGAGGGTTCTGATTCAACCTTACGCTTCCCCCTCTTGGATGTGCCTCCCATGTCAAGATCGAGTCCTTGGCTGCAGGTTCATCATACCCGACGGATGCGAGGATATCGATGGACATGGATTCGTGCTGGACTGCTGGCTTCGGGTATGATCTTCTCCTATCTATCCTCCATCTAGCCAAGTAGCCAACGTCTCCCCTTCTGCCCAACACAAGCCCTCCGTCCCGCTGGTTGTTCCTTCCCTCTGGTCCAAATTGATTTAGGCCTCGTTCGATAGCTCAGGCTTGAATCCGACCCACTTTTCATTTGTGGACTCAGATTCCGAGGGATTCGTTCCTGCGGGTGGGGATTGGTTCCAGGCTATAGAGGGGGTCGAATTGTCGAAACAGGCCAGATTGGAATCTAGGCTAGCCTTAACCGAACGCCTGTTCCATGCTGGACTGGTATTCATTCCGTGCTGACCCAATCCGGGTGGAATGGACCTCTTTCCGGGCCGATCTGAGAGAACGAACGAGGCCTTAGTTACATGTTGAGAAGATCATCAGAAGGGGGAAGGGCTGGCAGGAGCGACGAGATCTCAGAGCAGCATATTACAAAGTAAGAATTAGGAATTATTATTAATTATTTTGTTTCTTTTAAGGATCTGTTCGTGCATTGCCAAACCCGTGTGTCGCTATGCTTTCTAGGCCCATCAGGAGTGAACCCCTGCGCATAATAGAATTGTTATGTTTATTTTGGTAAGGGATTAGAACAACATATTTTATTGTTCTCACATTTTTGCAGGACTGCAGGTGTTCATTTGTATTGCTGAGTACCGACGTGGAAGCAGCAGAAGCCAAACTGGATCCTGTAGTTAGGTGAGTAATTTCTCGTCATCTGATTTTATCAATTATTATATGAGCCTCTAGTTAGTTGAGTAATTTATTATTATCAATTTCTGTGGTGGCGATTGGCGAAACCAAATATGTAAGTATAGTCTTATTAGTTTGTTCTCAGATGGAGTGTTATTTGTTCTGACTAGATTAGTTCTTCAGTTTACAGATTAACAGGTAGGAGGGAACTCAAACTCAATTATGCCAAATGACGGATGTATGCCATTTGCTAATGATAAGATATTAACAGTCGTAAGTGTTAAAAATAATTGCTCTGATAGTGCAATCCCCTAAAATATGAACCTTATGTTCATTTTCCATTATGCCAGGATTGCTACCAACCTGTAGATGGACATGTAGAAGGGAAGAACTCGACGTGTGGAAGAATTCATATTTCATTTGGATATGAGTTATATCCGTACTATATATCTCTACTATAACGGACCAATCAAAACTATACTAGATCTCAAAAAAAAGTCCCACGTTGAGAGACTATAACCATTGTGCACCAACAAAATTATACCCAGGATTACTATATCATTAAAATCTATGGCTCATAATCCTTTCTCACATACTTCACTTGATCCGATGGCCAACGTTATTTAGATCTCCCCCACCCAGGCTTCAACGTACGCCTCACACATCCCGCAGGCTACGGTAAAATAAAAACCAATGGAAGTCAATCAAGGCAAATAGGAAGGAGGGATCCGTTACTCCGATCAAGGCAATTTCCAGAATTGCCATTATAATGGAAAAACCCACGCCAAGCCCGGCCCCATCTGACGCGCCACTTCCAAAACTCTCCGTGCCGTTCTGGTATTGCGTCAATAAGGAATGGCGACAGACCAGCCAACATACCCACTCGCATGTTTTCGTCAAAAACACGGGTGACCCCACGCGTCAGTAGGAGTAGTGGAGCATCTGCAGCGTGGCTAATGGAAAGGTCTACCCCTTTCTTCTCATAAAATACCAACGGCGGCACCCTGGACAAGGAAGCAAACGGGTCACTTATAGTCCGGGCCCACAGAGAGGAGATCGATGAAGAGGTTTAGCACATTTGATTTTGCCTATTTTTTTAAAAAAATAGAAGAAATATCCGGTTTCATCCTCAAAAGAGAGGAGTTAGACCACTGTGTTACAAAAGTAACACACTACACGCCCCGACCGAGTTTACAAAATAAACGAACCGACTTAACACATGATTACAAAATAAAATGCCATTATGAAATAGAACACGCAAGCTAGAGATAATTAGTTTTGTTCTAATTTTTAGATATATAGCTTTTGCTATGCACCTAAATATACATTATGTCTATATACATAGTAAAAACTACTTCCTCCATTCCAAATTATAAGTCACTTTGATTTTTTTGGTACATCCATTTTGTTATGCATCTAGATATAATAATATGTATAGATACATAGAAAAATAGATGAACCAAAAAAGTCAAAGCGACTTATAATTTGGAATGGAGGGAGTATGTATCTAGAAAAGCTGGAACGACTTACAATTTAAAACAGATGGAGTACTTAAAACTTACTTGATAAATCAGTTGATTATGCCAAGAAGAAATGCTTTTTTCGTTTGTCCAATAATTTTCATTAGTTAGCTTTCTAATACCCGAAAATCATCTGAAGAAAGAAAAACAGGATGGGAGAGAGGGAGAAACTGAGGAATAACCAGATAAATATCCATCGCGGTTGCGCACATATATTTACGACTATATCTACTATTTAATTTTAAAAAAGATCAAATACAATTTTTCTTTCATTTATCAAAAGTGAATTATAGAGTTACTTTAATATATCTACTTTAAGAAACTTGGTACGACATCTTTGATTATTTAGGATGAAGTTTGCATGAAGTGTCCATGAAGATCTCCAAGACATGTCTAAGGACTTAGACAGATTGTAAATTATATGGTTAATGCGAGAAATAACTTTATTATGCCTTTGTTACGTGTAAGTGTTTCCCGGATTGTATATACATGGTCATATACAATTGTGTGAAAGTTGAACTCTGAAAAAAAAAATCGTTGTTTGGTTGTTTTCATGTACATCCTTGAAATGAAGCCGTAGCGTTAGCACGAGCAGTATACTATTTCTCTGAATGACTGAAATGTGTTCCAACGTGAATAAATTGTCTTCTCGTTAGTACTTACTTATACATTATATCTTCATTGAATAATAAATATGTACTTATACATTATATATTTTCATGCAGGACAAACACATGGTACTCTGAATCTGGATGCTGGGATGATTGAAGAATGAAGTTACATGATTTCAGGAGAAGAAGTAGTTTACTATTTCAGCTGTCGTGAAAAGTTTCTTATTTTTAGGCTAAAACATTGTATTATGGAATCCATGGTATATATTCTGTCATTTTCTTCCTTGTACATACTGAGTCCTTTATTTAATGAAATAATAGTATCTTGATTTCTTTAAACACTTGATGCTTGTGTCTATGGTTGAGAGATGTGATGATACGATATTATGATATTACCCAAGCCATCTTCACATAAAAAAATTATATTTCACATCCACATCTAATTTTAAAAAAGCAAAAGCAGATTTGAACATGCAAGTTACAACGCATATATGTGTTGGCGAGGCATAGGTGTATGTGTTGCTACTTTGCAACGCTTATTCACACCTCTTACCAACACATGTGTAAGCGTTCCAATATACTCTTGTAACGCCATTTATAGCAACGCATACAATATGTGTTGGTATAGGTCCTACCAACGGTATGTGGGCTTGTACCAATGCATGTATGCGTTGCTAAAGGGGTATTCCACTTGTAGTACAACATCATGTGCCCGGTGCTTGAGCAGGCCCAGCTGGACGGCCCAAGTTTTTTTTTACTGGTAGGAAAAAAAATTCAGTCCCAGGCGATAAATATGAAATTTCAGAAATATCAGGTCAAATTTAAATAAATTTAAATTGATTTTTTAAAAAATTTAGCATCAATTCACTAGAAAAACTCTCTAATCCATCGTCCATCACAAATTTATATAACATCGACAAAATAATACAATATATCACTACGGTAATACAGCAGGCTGACGGTGGGCGAGCTGCATATGCTATTGTCATCGAATGTGTGAGTGAGAAAATTAAATAAATTTGATGAAATTTAGGGCTTTGATAAGACTAGAAGATATGGAGGACCACTTTAGTAGGGTTTGGTGTAATTTTGGACCGCAAGATGAATTTAACCAAAAATTTTTGACCGATATAAAAAAATTTCGGGCCTCAGCGAAAAAGGCATTATTTCGAAAATTTCGGTGATATTTCGTCGAAATTGTAAACCTTGGGACGGCCGCACGGTGCTGCCCGACCAGCTTCTGCAGGAACCAGGGAACCCTAAAGATGAGCATGCAGCCCGCGGCACAGCGGCATGGGCCGAAGCCCATTTTTTTGGCCTGGCCCAAGCCCGGCCCGGCCCAAGCCCGACCCATTTTCTAACGGTAGGCACGGCCAGGCCAGGTTTCCAGGGGAGGCAATATAAGCTCCCCACCGCGGCCGCTCCCCTCCACAAACCCTAATCCCCATTCCCCACCCGTCGGGCCAAGTCGCTCTTGCCTCTCTCGCTGACTCGCTCTCGCCTCTCTCACCCTCACTGCCGCCCGCCTGTAACTGACGTCATCCTGCCCGTCTCCGATGACGTCTCCACCGCCAGATCTTGCAGATCTCCTCTCGTCTTCCTCCTCTCATACTCTCTTCTTCGTCCCGGCCTCTCTCTAATCGATCGTTGTCCTCCACCGGTTGATCTCGTCGCTCGCCGTCCATTGGGGTTGTGCTCCTGACGCCGCGCCTTCATCTTCGCCTCTCCGGCGGCAGGCTCCGGCTGTGTAGGTTCGCCACGAACCCTAGATCTATCTGTCTTCACATGAACCCTAACCCTAATTTCTCTATCTTCACACGAACCCTAACCCTAGATCTCTCTATTCTTTGTTCGCAGGTCGTCGGCCGATGCCTGGTGCGTCATGCTGGTGCCGCACGAGCCGTTGAGGTACGGTGCCGAGAGGGGAAGAAAACGAGGTTGGGGTGGCCATGGATGGCAAAGATGACCACTACCCTAGAACCATCAACGAAGAGCTCGTCGAGTTAGGGCAGCTCTACGATGACGTCGACGACATGGGAGATGCTGCTGCGCTCTTGTTCGGTAGCATTGGTTTGTTGCTGAAAAGGTATTGGAGTTCCGTGAATTGTTCTATGATTCAACTATTGTTCTTGTCTGGTGTTTATTACCCCACTAGTCCTTTGGTACTGCATCACATACTTGAGATTGCTAGCCATCTGCATGACTATGAACATGATAGTAATCTTAGTGCTATTGTTATGCCAATGAAGGCTAAATTTCTCAAGTACTGAAAGTCTATACCACTGTTATATGCATTTGCATTTGTTTGTAGACCCTAGGGCTAAAATGAGAGGATTGCATAATGTTCTTGAACTACTTGCTCAGTGTAACAATATGAGTTACAATGCAAATTTTGCTGAGGTTAAAACTAAGCTGCATAATCTATATGACAAGTATGAATCCAAGTTTGGTGCAGCCAATCTAGCCATGACCATACATCCATCTGGACTGACAGGTAAGAGAAAGCAGGCATGGGGCAAAATTTTTAGGATCAGGTGCTTCTGGTCCTTCAACTATCACTGGTTCATCATCTACTGTAGTGACTCTTGGTCTTTCTAAGCTCACTGTTTACCTTGACAGTGGCAATGTTGTGGCCTATGATGATGACTTTGATATCCTTAATTGATGGCATGAGCATAAACTAACCTATCTAGTTCTCTCTACCATGGCTAAAGATATTATGTTAGTTCCTCTCTCAACTACTTCTTCGGAGTCTTGCTTTAGTCTTACTGGCAGGATCATTGAGGAGCGGCGACAGCGATTGGGCTTAGAGACAGTGGAGATGTTGGTCTACATCAAGGACTAGGAGTTAGGCCAGCAAAGAGCACAACATGTTGTGGAGGACCAGGAGTTAGAAGACTACTTCAAGAACCTATGGCTTGATGAGGATCTAAATGCTTCTGCTGGTTGAGTGCTTGTGCTGCTGCTGCTGGAGAGTGGAGATCAAGATGCTACTGCTAGTTGAGTCTTTAGTGTCTTTGTGAGTCTGATTGTTTGTGAGAGTGTGAGTGAACATTTGAACTCTGGTTTGTAATAACTTTGAACATTTGAACTTTAAAATGAGCTGGCCATACTCTTTTTTTCTTTCTAGGGTTTCTCACAAGGTGTGAGTTTTACCTAGAAAGGTTTATAATGAAGCGGCATTCCACAAACAGCTCAAAATTTGATCATCTTGTCTTTCATATTTGATCTGTGAATTGTGAATGTGAGACTGCTATAGTTGTATTGAATTGAGACTTCTATAGTTTTGTATACTGAAATGTGTATTGAATCTGGTGTTTTTTGTGATGCGGGCTCCGAGCTGACACGATGGGGTTTTGGGCCCATGCCTTTTGGGCTGGCATGGCCCGAAAAACGGCCCGAGGGCTGTGCTTGGGCCGCCGACCAAGCACGGTGGACTACTGTGGCACGGCCCGGTGGCACGGTGGGCCCTGCCGTTCCGTGCCTGGCATGGGCCCGTGCCATGCCGGGCCGATGGCTCGATTGCTCATCTTTACGGAACCCACCACATGTAGCGCCTGACGCCGCCGCCCCTTGTGCGGTGGATGTCAGGGTTCCCCATGTACAGATAGAGGTCGAGGCAGTTGTTGCAGTCCTGGGCGAGCAGCCACACCTATATAGATTAATTTAATTATATATATATATATATATATATATATATATATATATATATATATATATATATATATATAGATTGGTTTGCATGGTGACAAATAGGACACATCATGCATGTTCAATTTAAGTTAGTTTGTTTATATATAAATAGAGGTAGAAATATGTATGTGGAAACATATATAAGTGTTTTTACGATGAATACATAGGCATATTTTATGGTTATTTAATCTTTATCTTTATCAATCACTACTAGAGAACATACTTTAGAACGATGTCCCAATTTGGCATTAGCCTCGGTATTTTTTGTCCCCGAGACTAAAGGACCCTTTAGTCCCGGTTCGTAATACCAACCGGGACTAAAGGTCCCTACCCAATGGTTGTCCGCGGGGCAGGGATCTTTAGTCCCGGCTAGTATTACCAACCGGGACTAAAGGTTTACCTTTAGTCCCGGTTGGTAATACCAGCCGGGACTAAATCTTTTAGTCCCGGTTTGGGTGATACCCCGGGAATAAAGATTAATCTTTAGTCCCGGTTTGGCCCCCTAACCGGGACTAATTATCCCGGCCTATAATCCAGCTCATTTCTTCCTCCCCGAGCCCGAGCCATTCCATTCAAACTCACTGCCTCTGTTCTTTAGCTTGCTGTTGTTCTTGCTCTCTCCCCTTCCATTGGTGTTGCTCTTCGATTTTGGAGGTAACAAACTTAATTCTCTTATGTTTTATCAGTAGCTTGTCTCATTTTACGATGTAGATGCATGTGTAACTTTATATGTTGGATTTTATTATGATTTTATATGTCATTTTTAGCTCAAAATCACATGATGATTTGCATATATGTTTGGATAAACAAAAGTTAAATTAGTTCATCAAAATCACGCCTCGCTCGTTCTCGCTGGAGCACGCGCCATCCTCATCCCCGATGGCTTACGTGATCTTAGAATTAATTTTTCCATGGAATGAAAAACTTAGAAAATAGTTAGAAAATTATAGAAAATCCGTACTAGTTGAACTTGCGGACCGTGTTCAGCTCGGCCAACATGTTCTCTGCCGAGCGGTAACAGACATCAAGGAGGAGCTTTGATTCTACGAGGGAGAGCGGCAACGGTCGTGGAAGACCGTGTTCCCTTTCTCGTAGAATCGGAGCTCTTCCTTGGCCAAGTACGGTGCCGTCTGGTGGAGAAATGCTGGCTGAGATGATCACGTAAGCAAGGTCAACTAGTACGGATGGTTATTTATTGAAACATGTTTTTGAGCTATAATTTGATGGATATTTGATAACTTCAGACCTACAAATGTTACTATCCTCGGCAACCTAAACGCCCGCGAGCTCGCCGATATCGAGCAGGTCACTTAGAATTATTTTTTCCATGAAATGAAATACTTAGAAATTATGCCTTTTATTTTTTAGAATTAAATTTTCCATGAAATGAAAAACTTAGAAAATAGTTAGAAAATTATAGAAAATCCGTACTAGTTGAACTTGCAGACCGTGTTCAGCTCGGCAAGCATGTTCTCTGCCAAGCGGTAACGGACGTCAAGGAGGAGCTTTGATTCTACGAGGGAGAGTGGCAACGGTCGTGGAAGACCGTATTCCCTTCCTCGTAGAATCGGAGCTCTTCCTTGGCCAAGTACGGTGCCGTCCGGTGGAGAAATGCTTGCCGAGATAATCACGTAAGCAATGTCAACTAGTACGGATGGTTATTTATTGAAACATATTTTTGAGCTATAATTTGATGGATATTTGATAACTTCAGACCTACAAATATCATCTACAAATGTTACTATCCTCGGCAACCTAAACGTCCGCGAGCTCACCGATATCGAGCAGGTCACTTAGAATTATTTTTTTCCATGAAATGAAATACTTAGAAATCATGCCTTTTATTTTTTAGAATTAAATTTTCTATGAAATGAAAAACTTAGAAAATAGTTAGAAAATTATAGAAAATCCATACTAGTTGAACTTGCGGACCGTGTTTATCTCGGCGAGCATGTTCTTTGCCGAGCGGTAACGGACGTCAAGGAGGAGCTTTGATTCTACAAGGAAGAGCGGCAACGGTCGTGGAAGACCATGTTCCCTTCCTCGTAGAATCGGAGCTCTTCCTTGGCCAAGTACGGTGCCGTCCGGTGGAGAAATGCTCGCCGAGATGATCACGTAAGCAAGGTCAACTAGTACGGATGGTTATTTATTGAAACATGTGAAATCCGTACTAGTTTTGTTTAAATATATCATTTTAGAAAATGTGAAATTTACACTAGTTTGCAAAAATAAGTTTAGAAAGTAGATGACAACTGGTACCGGATCCTCGGCCTCTTGTTCGGTTGCGAAACGATTGAGGCCAGAACTCCCTCTCATTATCTGCGGCAAGTGTAAGCAAATTATTGTGATGGAGTACCGAGTCAAGAGATAGGGACCCAACAAGGGTCGTGTTTTCTACAAGTGCCCGGATCGCGATGTGAGTTTCTTACGTATTTTATTATTATGGCTAATTGACCTGCTTTTCTTGAATATTTTTGACTAAATATTTTTTGGCTTTAATTTCAGTGGGAGGGCAATGGATGCGATGGTTGGTACTAGGAGGAAGATTATGCTATATACGTGCAGAATTTGAGTGCGCTTGAGGTAGCGGCTGCTGATGATGAGGCAGTGAGCCAGCAGGAGAAGCTTATTGATATTCAACAGAAGAATGATTTGTCTGTTTTAGTTGCGTACGATAGCGAAATAATTATGTTACTGAAGTGCATTGTAGTTTTAGTTTGTTTAGTGATAGTTGGGATTACTTACGTTGTAGCCAGGCTTAGTTAATTAATCAACCGTGTGTGTGTCATCTATGTTGTGTAATAAAATACTTAATTATGTTCAAGGTTTTCATAATTTATCGTGTAATGCAGATTATGTCACGCCATTGGATGTACAATGCCGATCGCCGCTCCCAAGACTTTATTGAGAGCGTGCAATATTTCTTAGGTGTGGCCGAGGCAAATAAGCAGGATGATTTCATGTGCTGTCCATGTGCCATATGTAAGAATTTAAAGGAATATTCAAGCTCAATGAGTCTTCATTCACATTTGCTTAAGTCAGGTTTCATGTTAAACTATATATGTTGGACTAAGCATGGAGAAAGCGGGGTCATGATGGAAGAAGGTGAAGGAGAAGATTTAGACATTGATGACATTATTGCTCAGTATGGTGCCTTTGATAATACTACAATGGGGAGAGATGAAGAAAAGGTAGCGGCAGAAGATGATCTCAGTGATGCTCTTGGCGATGCCATTCGTGATGCACAACAAGAATACGAAAGTGAAAAAGAGAAAGTTAAGTTCGAGCGCATGCTTGAGGATCATAGGAAGTTGCTATACCCGACTGCCGAAGAGGGGCAAAAAAGCTAGGTACAACACTGGAATTACTACAGTGGAAGGCAAAGAATGGTGTATCCGACAAGGCATTTAGGAATTTATTGAACCTCATAAAGAAGATGCTTCTGAAGCCAAATGAATTGTCCACCACTACGTACGAAGCAAAAAAGGTTGTCTGCCCTTTGGGATTAAAAATCCAGAAGATACATGCATGTCCTAATGACTGCATCCTCTACCATGGCAATGAATACGAGAATTTGGATGAATGCCCGGTATGTAAAGAAGCACGGTATAAGATCAGGCGCGATGATCCTGGTGACGTCGAGGGTGAACAACGTCCTAAAAAGAAAATCCCTACCAAGGTTATGTGGTATGCTCCTATAATACCACGCTTAAAACGTTTGTTCAGAAATAAAGACCATGCAAAGTTGTTGCGGTGGCATAAAGAAGACCGTAAGGTAGACAATATGCTGAGACACCCAGCTGATGGGTCCCAGTGGAGAGCGATAGATAGGGAATTTCTAGAGTTTGCAAATGAGGCTAGAAACTTAAGGTTCGCCTTAAGTACAGATGGTATGAATCCTTTTGGGGAGCAGAGCACTAGTCATAGCACTTGGCCAGTTACTCTATGTATCTACAACCTTCCTCCATGGTTATGCATGAAGCGGAAGTTCATTATGATGCCAATCCTCATCCAAGGTCCGAGGCAAACCTGGCAACGACATTGATGTCTATCTAAAGCCATTAGTTGAAGAACTTCTAGTTTTATGGAACAAACCAGGTGTACGTGTCTGGGATGAGTACAAACAAGAACACTTTGACCTACGAGCAATGTTGTTCGTAACAATCAATGATTGGCCTGCTTTAAGTAATCTTTCAGGTCAGACAAACAAAGGATATAATGCATGCACACATTGTTTTGATGACCTTGATAGTATATATTTGAAAAGATGTCAAAAGGTCGTGTACCTTGGCCATCGTCGATTCCTTCCTTTGAATCACCAAGTAAAAAAGAAAGGTAAGCATTTTAAAGGTAAGCTAGACCACCGGAAGAAGCCTCATAACCGAACTAGAGAAGATGTACTCACAATGATCAAGGATGTGAAAGTAGTATTTGAAAAGGGATAAGGCAGTGAATTTGTTCCCAAAGATGCTAAGGGACACGCACCCATGTGGAAGAAGAAGTCCATCTTTTGGGAGCTACCCTATTGGCAAGTCCTAGAGGTCCGCAATGCAATCGACGTGATGCACCTGACAAAGAATCTTTGTGTGAACCTGTTAGGATTCATGGGTGTGTACGGGAAGCCAAAGGATTCACTTGAAGCACGCCAAGACTTGTAGGGCATGAAAGAAAATATAGTGGGAATTGAAGACAAGTCAGACATGTCAGAAGATTATAAAAGAAATGTCCGAATTCCACCCTTCATAGTGAAAAAAGATCCAAACATCATGTTAAATGATGAAGACACTCCATGGTTACGACAAGATCATAACCAAGGGTCATACGTTAAGAAAAAATTCACTGTTGTGCCCGCATGATACAACGATGCAAATCCTAGATTGTCTCCAACTGAAAAGTTTTGAATACCAAGTTTGTTCAGCTCATCAAGATATACAATCCTTATATAGGCCATTTTTTCATTTGAGAAAGTTTGAACAAAATGTAGTTCAAATTTCATAAGTGTGTGACATAGTTTTAGAAAGTCTATATGAGAATCAAGAATTTGTGACTAGTGTTTGATAAAACTTTCTCAAATGGGAAAATGAGCTATGTAACAATTGTAGATCTTGCTGAGATGATCAAACTTGGTATTTAGAGATTTTTCATCTGAGGTCATTTAGTGTCTCATTTGAGCAAGTTTGACCAAGTCAAATTTGGTCAAATGAAAAACAACACTTTGACTCTAGTATTCTGAACTCTAAATGACTTCAAATTGAAAAGTTGTGAGTACCAAGTTTGTTAAAATCATCAAGATCTACAATTGTTGTTTTGGTCAACTTTCCATTTGAGATAGTTTGGATGGTTCAAATTTGTGATTTTTAAATTTCGACACCTACAAACTAGTTTTTGGAACCCTAGATTGTCTCCAATTGAAAAGTTTTGAATACCAAGTTTGTTCAGCTCATCAAGATATACAATCCTTATATAGGCCATTTTTTATTTGAGAAAGTTTGAACAAAATGTAGTTCAAATTTCACAAGTGTGTGACATAGTTTTAGAAAGTCTATATGAGAATCAAGAATTTGTGACTAGTGTTTGATAAAACTTTCTTAAATGGGAAAATGAGATATGTAACAATTGTAGATCTTGCTAAGATGATCAAACTTGGTATTCAGAGATTTTTCATCTGAGGTCATTTAGTGTCTCATTTGAGCAAGTTTGACCAAGTCAAATTTGGTCAAATGAAAAAACAACACTTTGACTCTAGTATTCTGAACTCTAAATGACTTCAAATTGAAAAGTTTTGAGTACCAAGTTTGTTAAAATCATCAAGATCTACAATTGTTGTTTTGGTCAACTTTCAATTTGAGATAGTTTGGACGGTTCAAATTTGTGATTTTTAAATTTCGACGCCTACAAACTAGTTTTTGGAACCCTAGATTGTCTCCAATTGAAAAGTTTTGAATACCAAGTTTGTTCAGCTCATCAAGATATACAATCCTTATATAGGCCATTTTTCATTTGAGAAAGTTTGAACAAAATGTAGTTCAAATTTCACAAGTGTGTGACATAGTTTTAGAAAGTTTATATGAGATTTAAGAATTTGTGACTAGTGTTTGATAAAACTTTCTCAAATGGAAAAATGAGCTATGTAACAATTGTAGATCTTGCTGAGATGATCAAACTTGGTATTCAGAGATTTTTCATCTGAGGTCATTTAGTGTCTCATTTGAGCAGCTTATCAAGATCTACAATCCTTAATGAAAAAACAACACTTTGGCGGGCTGCAAAAATTTTAGGCCTTCAGTCCCGGCCCAGGCCAGGAACCGGGACTAAAGGGTGGGCGGAATTACCCTCCCAAAAATACCTTTAGTCCCGGTTGGTGTTACCAGCCGGGACTAAAGGGTCCCGGCCAATATATATCGACCGGTTCATCTTCTACTTTTTGATCTACAATCGATCTCATCGTCTCTGCCGCACCCGCGCGCGCCGCCGCCGTCGTCTACCCCCGCCCAGCCTCGATCGTCGTCTCAGCCGCGCCCGCGCCGCCGTCGTCGTCGAGCCCCGCCTGGCGGCCGTCGAGTCTCCGCCGTATGTCGTCCTCGCACGGCTCTGCTCGGCCTCGTGGCCGGCCAGCACGCCCAGCCACCATGCATGCATGGCCATGCATCCATAGCCTGTTTTAGATAGTTTTTAGATACTTTTTAGATAGTTTTTTAGGTAGTGTTTGATATATATGTTAGATTTAAATGTATTAAAATTTAATTAGTAGTTTATTCTTAGTTTTTAGATAGTTTTTGATATATGTTAATTAGATTTAAATGTATTAAAATTTAATTAGTACTTTATTTAGATAGTTTATTTAGATAGTTTTTATTATAGTTTTTGATATATTTAGTAATTATTATTCTATCTCTCTCTCTATATGTGTTAGATTTAATTTTGATTTAGTAAAATTCTATCTATGTATATATGTTAGGTTTAATTAGATTTAGTAATTAATTCTACTAGAGATTCTATATGTATACATATATATGTACTTAATTATTTCTATGTGTATATATACATGTACTTAATTATTTCCATGTGTTGAGAGAGAGAGAGAAAATTGTATCTAGAGAGACATTCTATGTGTTATCACATGCATATCTAGAGATATATACATATGCACTTATTCTATGTGTTGAGAGAGAGAGAAAATTGTATCATTCTATATGTATATATACATGTACTTATTTCCATATTTTTTGGATCAAAAGTGTTTTTTATTCGATTCCAAAGCCTATACCTTATTATTATTTATCCTTATGAAATATTATGTGTTATTATATTAATTGGATTTAGTAATTCTATATGTGTTATAACATGTACTTATGTTATGTGCCATAGTAATTCTATCTATGTGTTATCTTGAAGATACAAATGGCTGCTCTGGATGATAACTTGAATGATGACATAATGGCGAATATTATCAACACCGGCACCAATGTGGATATAGATGACACGAGTCAGTACTTTGCTAATTATGATGATATCCTGAATATGCCGGTGGTTGAAGATCAACAAATTGTCGCGCAGGAAAATACTGGCGAGGTATATTCGATTATCTATCATCTCTTATAGATGCATGCGTACGTATATTTTTTGTTAATCATTGTGTTTCTACTCATGTAGCCGGTCTCTGGATCTACATCAACCACAGGCAAGAGTAGGAAAGTCCGAGGGCCAAAAAAGCCATTAGAGGGCCGTTTCATAATATCAGAATTCGACACCGACATCGGGAAACTATTGGGACCACATGCTCAGACATATGTCAATCAATGTGGGTTCATTATAAGGGATAGGATCCCAGTTAGTGCTTGTGAATGGAAGCAGAAGATATCCGCTCCTAATGTTAGTTTTGTATCTGATCATGACAAGAACCTAGCTTGGAGAGATATCACTCAGCATTTCACATTACAAGCAGATGATGCTTTGTAGGAGCTAGTGAGGGATTGGACAATGAAGAAGATGGCAACATTGTTCCAGAGTTGGAAGAAGACATTGTATAAAAAGTTTATCTTGAAGAATGAAACGCTGAATTTCAATGCTAAGGTGTTTGTCAAGTTGGAGTCCCATTGGGATGACTTTGTACAATACAAGACATCTCAAGAGAGTGAGGAACGTGTGATGAGGAATCAGCACAATGCCCGACAGAAGCAATACCATCATCGCATGGGATCAGGTGGTTATAGGAGTGCTATTCTGAAGTGGCAGAACCTAGAAGCAGAGATTACTGCCAAGGAAATCATACCTGAAACAATAGAGAAGAACTGACCTCAACGCGCGAAGAATTGGTTCTACGCTCATGGGGGAAGCCTAGACCCAGACACTGGCAAGCTAATTTTTGGCCAAAAAATTGAGAGAGCAACACAGAGACTAACTCGTGCTAGGGAAGAAGCTGATAGTGGTGTTTTCAAGCCCAACAGAGAAAAGGATGAATTGACATATGCCCTAGAGAATCCCAAACACGGTGGTCGAACAAGAGGCTATGGGGCGGTTCTGTGGCTACAAGCATTCCCAGCAGACAGGGATACCTATAGAAGCCGCCAGAGAAAGAAGGATGAGGAGGCAGACTGAATCCGTGTATTAGAGCAATTTGTTAATGAGTCACGACAAGCATTGCTTGAATCATATGAACGAGAAAAATCTCTTGAGGCAAGAATGCAGGAGGAGATCAAGAGGCAAGTGCAGCTAGCAATGAGTCAAATGCAATCAACGCCGGGAGTCACCATTAGCCCCGTTGGTCAGATGAAAAGCAGTTGTGCTTCCACAGAGCTGCCAGTTATTCAAGGTGATGCTGGGTTGCGCTTCCCTATTGATGACATTACCGAGCCTCTAACAATATGTGAGCTGCACATTCCAGATGGTAATAATGCATCAATCATGGTGGCTGTCGGGGTTGTATCTCCAATAGACTGAATGAAGACACCAAGAATCCATGGGTCAGTTATTCAACCTGGATATGCTAGCGTCTCGGTCGATAAAGTGCTCAAAGGTTACAGCAATGTTTTCTCTTGACATTGAAGGCGGTGATAGGGAGAAGACACTAGGAGAAGCAGAGAAGACATTTATTCAATGGCGCAAACGATTCATCATCATTCCTGGGGCGCCACCGCTTCCCCTACCTCACCCTAGGTATGAATGATAGTGAATGAAATATTATTTTTCCATTAATTTTATATTGGCTTCAAAAAATAATTGACCACACTTGTTTTTGTAGCTAGGTCTCCCCCCCCAGCCTAGCCCAATCATTCATTCCCCATCTCATCACAGTATCACGGGGGGCGAGACAACTTCATCCCCACGGCGATCTCCAACTCCTACACACCGGCCCCATCGCATCTACAATGATCTCCAACTCCTCCACCGGCCCCACCGCCTCCACAACAATCTCCAACGCCTCCACGCCGGTCTCCAAACACCGGCCCCCACCACCTCCACAGCAACGCACTACAAAGACGTCTAAGGTCCTGGCGGCAAAAAAGACCCCAAAAAAAGAGTTATTTCTCAATAAATACTTCCTGAAAAGACTGATGAGCAAATAGTAGCTGAAGAAGGCAAAAAAGTGAAAGATTTTTTTATAGATATCCAAAAGCAGAGACAAGCGAAGCTTAAGGAGAAGTCGTACTTTTACATACCACGAGATCAGCTGAGGCAGAAGGTCAAAGCTCACAAGAAAAAGATGCTTGAAGTTCATAAACCACCGCCACTATCAGACTATGACCGCTCCCTCGTGAAGTCACATAATGCACATAAGAAAAGGAAAAGAGCATCAGGGAAGAATGTCCCACAGCTCGAACAACAGAAGCAACCAATGCAAAATCTTGTTGTTGCTAATCAATATGGTTCCAACATAGAAGTCTATCGATCAGACAACTCTGGAGAAGTGTCGGTTCAAGACCTTAATGATTTTTTTGAACAAACTAGTTTAACCTTGGATCAAGTGACGGGCAAAGCTCCAATCTAGAACCTGTAAGTTGATACCTGGAAGACTTATAAATTTGGCAAAAGTCTGTACAACCCTGCGGCTCTGAATGAATTGGGTACGCAAATGTACTTGCTCAACAAGTTGGTACATGCAGGCATGGTGGTAGGGGTGAGTAGTGGATCTTTGTCAGATTTAGAGACCATCATTACTTCCGTGGAGATGATATCTTACATATTAGTTTCGAAGAATTGCATCAAACTATTCCACTTGGACGCTCTGGACAATCAATCATTAGCTCCTTTTGTTTGTAAGTGATTCTTACTTTTATTTAATAAACTCACTTCCATGCGTACGTGTATATAATTATCCTCACATGTAACTTATATTTATATACAGATTCCAGATGTCGGAGGTCCAAAGAATACAAGACCACCAGTGTTGGCTTCATTGATCCTTATATTGTATTCAAAACCGATATTATTGTCAAGGACCACTGGGTATCTGAAGCACAGATGAATATCATGAAGTTCTTTGTGAAGCAGCACGACAAGACAACAATACTTTTCTCGTACAACTTTGAGTAAGTGTTAATAATAATGTAGTCTACACATTTTATGTAATATCAATACAACTTATATGCATGTACGTGTGTGTATAAACCAATGCAGATTTCATTGGATACTCATTGTCATTGAGTTAAACTCAAGTCATTAGTAATCTTGGACTCATTGAGAAAAAGAGCGAGCACTATACCAAGATATGATAGACATTATCCAGGGTAATTTCGATCTCTCGCGCACAACTATTATTGAATAGACTTTGCCATAATTTATTAACGATCGTACATTATTGGTCGCACAGGGTTTGGAAAGAGTTTATTCGGCAACACCGCAAGGATTGCAAGGCACCACTTAATGTAGTTGAAATACCAGTAAATTGTACTATATACTTCCCCACGTGTTTAATTACTATATCGTAGTTCAATTTACGTGTGAGATGATGAGAATAATCTTCTTCTCGTACAGTGGTGTTTGCGGCAGCAACCAGGTAATAACTTGTATGGATACTACGTTTGTGAATTTATCACTGCATACATAAGAAGAACTCCTGAAGATGTCCTCAGAGTACGTATATATCAATTTTTTATTTATTTTTAAATGAATATATATATATATATGTATTAATACTTTTCCTTTTATTTCAAATGCAAGACTGAATGGTTGAAACGAAGGGTCATGCAAAAAGACCATCTGAAAGCAGTTCAAGAGTCAATAGCAGGATATCTTCTAGAAAAAGTGCTAAATCCCAACGGTGAGTTCTACTTTGATCTAAGGAACTAATGATGTAAATTAAATGTTTATTGATATCGTTATTTTCGAGAACAAGATTATGAAAGTGTTGTATATATACATATATATCTATAATATATATAGTTTCATACTTTATTCGAATATAATAATGCTTGAGATGAGAATTAAATGTAATTATATGCGTGCGTGTATTTATATTAGCAGCGTAGAATACGTACATAAAAACATATTATATATTAAACAAATAT
>NW_027097768.1:0-24919 GCF_019320115.1 Miscanthus floridulus | reverse complement strand
CGTATCTGCTCATAACAAACCAAACTTGATTCACATGTCTGTATTGAATTGTACCAAAGCTTACTCTAGACACCTTACATAGAGTTTACTAATGTACAAACAAACCCACGAGTACAAGAACAAAATTGCATAACTTAGCTAGAGCTACTATTATACAACTCTACTCTTTTCCTCAATTTCTTCAAACTTCAGGCTCGGTATCCATTTTGGAATTATCACCGCCTTCATCATCGCTTTCATCGATCATTACTAATTCTTCAGGATCTTCTTCTTCTTCCTCTCCCGATTCATCATCATCGGCAAGGATGACACCGGGGTCCATGGCATCAGCTTGAGGCTCATGATTCGGAGTTAGTAGATTGCTAAGCCTATGAACTTCCTCATGTAGATATGTATTATGTTCTTCTAAATCATCTACATAGAATTCTAGCTCATGAGTTCTAGCTCTAGCTACATTTTCCCTATGCCAAGCTTCATTTCTTCCTTCCACCGTATGAACTAACATACTTTCGCAGTTCCTATATGTGGTGGTGAGCTGCCTCAATTGATCCTGTAATTTTCCCGCCTGTATAGCATCCAAAGCCCTATCTCTAGTAGCTTGTGCTAACTCTGTGGAAATCCTCTATATCTCTGCCTTAGGATCAGGCCTAGAACTACTACTGCTAGCACCATCGTTTCTAGGGGCAAGTTGGTGACGAGGAACTCCTTTGGGTCCAGTGGACTTACGGGGCATCATCTTGGCACGAGCCATACTGTAGGAAGCCAATTTAATCCAAGTAAGATCATTTGATCAAAATCTAAAAAAAATAGCTAAGAGGGATTACATTCCTCAAACCAGACTCACTACTTAACTCCAGACTAAGAGGTGAAGGAAGTAACAAGTGAATTATTCCTGATGCATGAATCGTTCTTATGAACAAAAACATCAAAGTTTATAATGCACATAAACAACATTTTTTTATATAGGGCATAGTATGATTACTACTCCACCACACAAAAACCTTTTAATCAAATAGGGAATGGTGAGAAAGAAATAAGATAGTCAGAAGCAATTTGGACTAAATTACCAAGTTAAATTTAGTCATCCAATCATTTTGAAGTTTTTGTAAAACAATACAACAAAAACCTTGTAACGATCGCTCTGATACTATTCTGTGGCAGAACCTCCTAAGTTATAGGGACCACATGCACTTGTCACTATCCGATGACCTTTGACATTTATGCATATGTTTCCAATAACTTAAAAAGACTGTCGGGTGTCCTCGGGGAACCCCGAATCATCCATGATTTCTGAGCAGGATCACGTTACAGAGTCATTGAAGTATTACAACATTTATTCAAATATATACATCAGAGTAAAATAGCGGAAGTCTTATGATAACATAGTTTACAAACTAGTTGTATCAAACCTTACAAACTAAGTTTGATAATTATTACAAACCATAGTAGTAGTGGAGTGGCATAATTAATATAGACATATCACACAAAATAAACATCCTGCCCAAGGATCACACATTTACTTCTCATCGTCAGAATGAACGATAGTCATGCAGCATGATCCAAAACAGATCTACTCATGAGGCTCACCTGCAACAAGGGTCAACGAACCTTGAGTACGAAAGTACTCAACAAGACTTATCCAAAATATTAACTGATAAACTCAGTAATGCAGGCTCAGGGATTCAAGGTATAGCTTTAACAATGATCAAAGTTCTTTTGCGTAAAAGCTCTTTTAACAACATTCTTTATATAGAAAACTGCTCAAGAATTATATACAAAGCTGACATGATCCACACTGAGATCATGAAACTTCATATCCAACACCTTCACAAGCCTTATTCAAGTTCCGGTTATTAATTCTACGATGATGAACAGTGAGTTGAGTCTCCTTAACCGACGAGCAACGACGATTCGAACCGATTAAGCCCAGCTGGGGATTCCAGACCACATGACATATGCAGGTCCCCGACCTACATATACCAACCTACCCTCGGATCCCCTAAAACAAGAACGGGTCCGCGCCACCCGAGAACACAGTACTCCACCATTCCAGCCCATGGCCATGTGGGTACACGCTATTCCCGCCATCTCTCCACTCCCAGTGCGCGAGTAGCCATTCTCGTAATAGAATTGCCAAGTTCAGGCTTACCGGAGTATGTGGTTAGTACTACAAATTCTCACCTCATACAATTCAACAACGGACGTGCCTTAATCGACACAGGCGGAAATAACCCGCTCACAAGACCTCCATGTCTTGTGGCTCACACACACTGAGTCCGCCCGGTCTAGATTTATTACTCCACATTCTCATATCACATGCTAACAAAATTAACCAATGTTCCATTTGTTACTTGCAGGTGGCAGGTAGTCACCCGACTTTCTTCGTTCTACGCATAGCTAAGCAAAACTAGGCATATACAAGTTTAAAAACTGGTAATATGGTAAACATGGAATAACAAGGGTGGTAATGCACCAATTAGGCTTTTACTTAACTCTTAATCACTTAATGCAGTAACGGAAAGCAAAAGCGAAATTAATTTGTAAAACACAAGGTAGGGTTGTATGCATCCGGGGCTTGCCTTCGTTGATGGAAAAGTCCGGCTCCTGCGACGTTACACAAGGATTCGATCCGACCTCAACAGACGGATTAACCTCCTCTATAGCTTGATTAACTACCACATTTTCACCTTCGTTCACTACACGTAATAACAATGCCATGTTCAACATGATGCGGAATACTAAATATGATGCTAGATGATGGATACAAAATTAACAATTTGAATACAACTTTCCTTCGCGGTACAGTTGCAAGTCAATAACTAAATCTTTTTCATAACACATACATCAATTGCCAAGGATCATCATCACTAATGACCCAAGGTCATCACTCAATCCAAAAGTCCAAACAAAAACCTAAATCATTAAAGGTTACTATTCGCTTTGATGAATTAATTATTTAATTCAAAATTATGAAATAAATCAACTTATTCTAATTGAGCTCAAAATTTTAGTACATGTTCATTACATGTTAACTAAGTGGCAAAACAAATTTCATAATTTTTGGATAAATAGATAAGCCTGGAAAAATCATGGAAATCCATTTATTAATAAATTGAGCAATTTTTATCACATTCAAAAATTACTAAAAAACATTATTTCATATTTTTCTTAAATACTATACATCACAGAGAGGTCACACAAAAATTTTCATAATTTTTGGAGCTCTAAATAAATCTACACAAAATTAACAAAAATAGACACTATTCATTCAAATATGAAAATAGAAAAATCATTTGAACGCTGAGTCACTGACAACGGGTCCCACATGTCATCTTCAACCTCCGACGTTGACCATGGCAGCGATGGCTCTGACCAGCGATTTCTCGCCGACGGTGAGATCAACGGCGACGGCCAACGTACCAAAATGATCACCAAGCCTAGGCGCATCGATTAACGTCCCTATCAGCACTGATTACGGCCTTACACTAGCTCGTCGTCGGCCATGGCGGACGCGGTGACACAGCAGCGCTACGCCGGCGACTACAGACCGGTAGCAGTCAAACTAAAGGTCGAGGAAGCACTAGTAGCTCACCCCAAACACGTTGAAGCAAGGAGCAAGGTCAGAGAAGCAACGGAGAGGCGTGACGACGATCTCGGTGATCACGGCGGAGCAACATGTCGTCGGCGATGGTGTACCGGCGACTGTAGTGATCAAAATGAGCAACCAGCTATGGAGTAAGTACTACAGCATTGAGATGAAATAGAATCAGCCAAAACCAGGGACAAAGATGCACCGTATAGCTCTGGCCACGGCGAATCGCGCTCGGCGGAGGAATTGCCGGCCGCGAGGAAGAAGACGATGCAACTCGAGTTCCTGACCAAGACTAGCCGAATTGGTGGGTTGGCTAGATGCGCAAAGATATGGCGAAGCTGGAGCACGCTTTGCCGAGACGGCAACGGCGCTAGGTCGATGGTAAAAGCTCGACGGAGCTGCGATGGTGATGACTGGAAAAACAGAGAAGAAAGAAGAACGACGACGACGGCGTTTTGGTTCTTATAACGCGACTCAGAAGCTCAAGGAAGCCACGCAAGAGATGTCTCCGCACCAGCGCGAAGCCGAGGACATCCACGTGCGCGCCTGGAACACCGAAGAAGGTCGCCGGCGGTGTAGCCTCGGTGGTGGACACTGTTCACAGTAATTACAAGTTTGCCATTCGCCAAAATTCTCAAATTACTCTCAAATTTTCATAACAACTCAAAAATCTCCAAAAACAAAAGTTGTTCAAAATCAAAAGTTCTACAACTTTGCTTTTATAACCATCTCCTAATTCGGTCTAGATTTTGAAATGAACTTTTGAATTTGAATAGGGAAATTTAACGAATTACGCCTTTTTAAATTACTCAAAATTTTTCTAAACAACTTGAAAAACTCCAAAAACAAACTTTGTATAACTTGCTAAGCTCTACACTTTTGCTTTTGGGCCCAACCCCAAAATATGCTTAGATTTTGAAATGGATTTTCAGGGTAGGGTTTAAATGTCGAAAAGCGGGGTTTTCTCAAAAAATTCAAAACCCAGACAAACTTTGAACTTGAGTCAAACAATACAATTCAACACTCATTACACAAATGTAAACTTGTTTTAATAAATGCACATCAAAGTTTTCACCAAATGCCAAATGCTTTGCAATGCATATGATGACATGTCAGATTTTAATATTTAGACACCCGAGGTGTTACAATTTCTCCTTGCCCTTGAGGCAGTCGAAGATCACTCCGACCACCTCTTTGCCCGAGGCGTGGCTGGTGGTGATGTCGAGGAGCTCATTGGTGGTTCACAGTGAAAGGTCCTAATGGCTAGAGGGGGGGGGTGAATAGCCTATTAAAATTTCTACAACGACACTTAGCAAACTGGTTAGACAAATATGAGGCAAAGTGAGTGTTGCACTAGCCTACTAAAAATGCAAGCCACCTACCACAATTCTAGTTTTTCTATAGCCTCTATCCACACAATGGCTATATGACTACACTATGTTAGTATGCTCTCAACTGCTAACTAAAGAGCCATACTAACCAAACTAACGAGCTCTCATGACTAGCTACACTAAAGAGCTTGACAACTAGTTTGTGGTATTGTAAAGAGAGAGAGAGAGAGCAAGATGGTTATACCATTGAGTCGAGAAATGAACCAATCAATCACAAGAGTGAATACCAATGAATACCAATCACCTCGGAATCAAATGTTGACACAATGATTTTTTACCGAGGTTCACTTGCTGGCTGGCAAGCTAGTCCTTATTGTGGCGATTCACTCACTTGGAGGTTCACACGCTAATTGGCATCACATGCAAAACCCTCAATAGGGTGCTGCATAACCAACACAAGATGACGATCACACAAGCCATGAGCAATTTACTAGAGTACCTTTTGGCTTTCCACCGGAGAAAGGTCAAGAACCCCTCACAATCACCACGATCAGAGCCAGAGACAATCACCAGCCTCCGCTCGATGATCCTCACTACTCCAAGCCCTCTAGGTGGTGGCAACCACCAAGAGTAACAAGCGAATCCCACAGCAAAACAGAACACCAAGTGCCTCTAGATACAAACACTCAAGCAAAGCACTTGGATTTACTCCCAATCTCACAAAGATGATAAATCGATGATGGAGATGAGTGGGAGGTCTTTGTCTAAGCTCACAAGGTTGCTATGTCAATGCAAATGGCCAAGAGGGTGAGCTTGAGCCAGCCATGGGGCTTAAATAGAGAGCCCCCATGAATAGATTCATTGGCTCTTTAGTCCATTGAAAAATGGGGTGACCAGACGCTCTAGTCAGATCAACCGAATGCACCCTGCTAGTGTCTGATCAATGGATGGCTGCCATGTCATCCCTTGCTTCAAATGCTGAGTGCCTAATCTCAATGGTTAAGTCATGATCGAACGTAGCATAGCACCAAGACCGGATGCACCTCTATCAAATTCAGTCATTTCCAAAGAGCTCCTAGAGCTGCTCAACTGCGACCGAACACGTCTGGTCGATCATGATCGGACGCAACATCAGTGTCTACTCACTTCCAGTATGGTTTTAGTCATGGCCAAACATGTCTGGTCACCCCTAACCAGACTCTCCAGCGTCCGGTCACTCACCATCTTCTCTATGCACTGCCACATCAGTAGGACCGGACGCTAAACATTGTTTAGCTAGAGTCTGGTCTCGGGCCGAGAGTACCACCTTCTTTTATAATTGACCAGACGCTGCTCCCTAGAGTCCAATCACCATGTGACCATCATCTGGTGTACTCTATGAAACCCTATCTTTTCTATATAGGGTGCCCGTGGACACTTCGCCAGTGAAGTTTCAAACCCTTGCTCCCTTGTGCTAAACACAATGTGTATCACCTTTGTGCATGTGTGTTAGCATATTTTCACAAACATTTTCAAGGGTGTTAGCACTCTACTAGATCCTAAATGCATATGCAATGAGTTAGAGCATCTAGTGGCACTTTGATAACCATATTTTGATATGAGTTTCACCCCTCTTAATAGTATAGCTATCGAACCTAAATGTGATCACACTCACTAAGTGTCTTGATCACCAAAATGAAATGACTCCTACCACTTATACCTTTGCCTTGAGCCTTTTGTTTTTCTCTTTCTTCTTTTCAAGTCCAAGCACTTGATCATCACCATGGCATCACCATCATCATGTCATGATCTTCATTTGCTTCACCACTTGGAATGTGCTACCTATCTCATGATCACTTTGATAAACTAGGTTAGCACTTAGGGTTTCATCAATTCACCAAAACCAAACTAGAGCTTTCACATGGGCCCTTACATCCTAGCTTGTGAACCAGGGACCCATAGGTGGTCCTAGACAAGAAAGCTCCTATAATGTCAGTGTTGGTGATGTTAGGTAGCTCGTTCCACTACCGAGAGAAGCACTGGATGTACCAATGAAGGGTTTCTCTAGCCTTCTGTCGGTAGTTCTTGAGATCTCATGGGTTCCCAGGGCGTTTGTACATGCCCTAGAAATTCCCCATGAAGATCTCCTTCAGGTCCACCCAACTTTAGATTCTATTGGGCGGAAGGTGTTCCAACCATGTTCGCGCTGAATTGGCCAAGAATAATGGAAGATTGCGGATAATGAAATCATCATTATCCGCTCCACCAACTTGGCAGGCAAGCCGATAATCCTCAAGCCACAGTCCAGGGTTCATTTCCCTAAAGTATTTTGGGATGTTGGTTGGTGGTCGGTACCTTAGCGGGAAGGTGGCATTGAGGGTGTGTCGGTCGAAGGCCTGAGGCACTGGCAGGCCAGGGCTCGGGCTTTGGTCCTCGCTATTTTGTCATAGCATCCACCATGATGAGGGTGATAGCCATGGCTAGCTCCCTCTCTTGGATCATCATAGGTACGCCTACGAGCATCGAGGGTGTCGTGTGCGTCATGGTTGTGGCCGAGACACTAATGCACCAGGACCGTGGTGCGCTGCCTACCGCCTTGCGGTGCCTGGTGGACTGATGCATCCTTGCTGGGGTGCTCTAAGGGCGTGTGCTAGCTAGCATCGAGCTCGCATCACCGAGAGAGTGAGCTCTCGGTCTGCTACGCCACCGCACGCTCGAGCATCGTACGAATATCATGGTGGGCCCAATGATCCTCGGGTGTCGTGGGCCTCAGAAGACCATGGAGCAAGGCCGCCACATCAACGATGTTCTGGTTCATCCAAGCAAAGTGTGGGAGGGCTTCATCGTCCGCGATGATCCTTTAGTTCATGTCACAGGCCATGGCGCATGCGCGCCCATCGTCTTCATGGCGCTAGATCTCTCGATTGAGCTTCGCGTGTTCCTACTTGAGCTGGAGTCGCGCTTCCTCAAACTCTTGGTGTCGGGCCTTCAGCTGCTCCACTGTAACACCTCTGGTGTTTTGACCTAGAACTAAAACTTGACATGTCATCATATGCATTGCAAAGCATTCATAAAGTAGAAAATTTTGAATGCATTCACTAAATAAGCTTTATTTCATAAGTTGTTATTTTATGTGATGTAATGTGATCCAAAACTCTAAATAAAGATCATGACCACAAGGGTTAATTTTCATGTGATCATGTGAGACCATGTGTCAATTGACTCAAATAACCCTAATGGGCCATGTAAATGGTCAAAAATCATAGTTAAGTAAAAAGGTAAACAAATTAAAATTGAATTCAAATTCAAATTATAAAAGTCCCTTTTTGCCCCTTCTGTCTATTTCAAAATCCATTTGAAATTTGGGGGTGTGACAAAAAGCAAAGTTGAAGCTTATTTTATAAGGATCAACTTTGGTATTCAAAGTTTTTAAAGTTTACATATAAAATTTGAAGTAATTTGAAAAGGCGTAATTCGTTAAAAATCCCCTATTTGAATTCAAAAATGCATTTCAAAATGTAGACTGAATTAGGGGGTGGTTATAAAAGCAAAGTTGTAGAACTTTGGATTTTGAGCAACTTTTATTTTTGGAGATTTTTGAGTTGTTTTACAAATTTGGGAGTAATTTGAATTTTAAAACGGATGGCAATTCTGTAATTCTTGTGAACAGTACCATGACCACCGCCCCACCGCTGGCGACCTTCTGCTCGCTTCTAGACGCACCTATGGCCATCCTTGGCTTTGTGTTGGCGTGGTGACGGCCATTGCGTGTCGTCTCCTTGCTCTCTCGGCCGTTCTATAAAGCCCTGGAGCCGTCGCCGTTCTTCCTTCTCTCCTCTGTTTTTCCCGTCGTCGCCGGTCATCTCCGTCGAGCCCTCGCCGTCAAACCAACACCTCCACTGTCGCAGCAAAGCGCTCAATAGCTTCGCCTACTCCTTGCGCGCCTAGACAACCAACTATGGTCGCCTGATTCCACTAAGAATCGTCTCTAGCCGCCTTTCTTCCTCGCGGCCGACAACTTCTCCGTCGCAGGCGCCTCTCCGTGGCTAGTGTCCTCGGTGAGCCGTTGCCCTTGATTATTGTACCTACGGTTCCATCTCGATGCCATGGTACTTAATCCATTGTTTCTTGCTCGTTTTGCCCACTGCAGTCACCGGAACACCACCGTCGACGAAGTCTGCTCCACCATGATCGCTGTCATCGTCGAACCGCGTCACTGTAGCTTCTCCGGTCTCGTTCTTTGCTCCAACGTGATCGTGGTGAGCTGCTGAACCTTCCCATGCCTTTTGTTTGATCTCTACCAGCCTTGTTTCGCCAGCGTAGTGCTGCTGTGTCACCGCGTCCGCCATGGCCGGCGTCAGCCTCGAATCGTGCCGTGATTGAGTTAGCTAGTGTCTCTAATCGATGCGCCTTGTTGTTGTGAGTGTTTTGGTACTTTGGCCATCGCCATTGGACTCACCGTCGGCGAGTTAGCATCGGTCAGCGTCATCGTCGTCGTGGTCAGAGCTAGAGGTTAGGGATGACAAGTGGGTCCCGTATGTCAGCGACTGTGTAGTTCAAAATGAATTTCTGTTTTTCAAATTTGAATGAATAGTGTTTGTTTTTGTTATTTTTGTGTAGATTTATTTAGAGCTCCAAAAATTATGAAATTTTTTGTGTGACCTCTCTATGATGAATATTATTTAGGAAAAATATTAAATATTGATTTAAAGTACTTTCTGAATGTTATGAAAATTGCTCAATTAATTAATAAATGGATTTCCATGATTTTTCTAGGCTCAATTAATTATCCAAAAATTATGAGATTTGTTTTGACACTTACTTATCATGTGATAAATCTTTACTAAAATTTTGAGCTCAATTGGAATAAGTTGATTTATTTCATAATTTTGAATTAAATAATTAATTCATAAAAGCAAATAGTAACCTTTAATGATTTAGGTTTTGTTTGAAATTTTGGATTGAGTGATGACCTTGGGTCATTAGTTGATAATGATCCTTGGTAAGTGATGTATGTGTTATGAAAAAGATTTAGTTAAGCTTGACTTGCAACTGTACCGCGAAGGAAAGTTGTATTCGAATTGTTAATTTTGCATCCATCATCAAGCATCATGTTTTGTATCCCACATCATGTTAAACATGGCATTGTTACTATGTGTAGTGAACGAAGGTGAACATGTGGTAGTTAATCAAGTTGCGGAGGAGGTTAATCTGTCTGTTGAGGTTGGATCGGATACTTGTGGAACGTCGCAGGAACCTAACTTTTCCGTCAACAAAGGCAAGCCTCGGATGCATTTAACCCTACCTTGTGTTTTACAAATTTTATCGCTTTTACTTTTATATACTGCATTAAGTGATTAGGAGTCAAGTGGAAACCTAATTGGTGCATTACCAACCTTGTTTTTCCATATCTACCTTGATTACCTGTTTATCCGTAAATGTCTAGATATGCTTAGTCATGCTTAGTCGGGTGATAACCTGTCATCTGAGAATTTTAAATGGATCTTTGGTTACTTATGTTATCTTGAGATATGAGCATGGAAGTAATAAATCTAGACCGGGCAGACTCGGTGCGTGAGAGCCACAAGACATGGAGGTCTTGTGAGCGGCTTCTTTCCGCCTGTGTCGATTAAGGTCCGTCCGTTGTTGAATTGCATGAGATGAGACTTTATAGTACTAACCACATACTCCGGTAAGCCTTAACTTGGTGATTCTATTACGAGAATGGCTAATCGTGCATTGGGAGTGGAGAGATGGTGGGAATAGCATGTACCCATGTGGCATTGGGCCGGATTGGTGGAGTACTATATTCTCGGGTGGCGCGGACCCGTTCTTGTTTTAGGAGACCTGAGAGTAGGTTGATATATGTAAGTTAGGGACCTACATATGGCATGTGGTCTGGAATCCCCAGCTGGGTTAATAATCGATTCAAATCATCGTTGCTCCTCGGTTATGGAGACTTAACTCACTGTTCATCATCGTAGTTAATAACTAGAACTTGAGAAAGCTTTGAGAACAAGATTGATATGAAGTTCATGATCTCATTACAGATCATGGTAGATTCATATGTGGTACTTATAAAGTTTTACATGTTAAAGTAAAGAATTTTGTTAAAAAGCTTTTACACAAAAGAACTTTGATTATTGCTAAAGCCATACCTTGAATCCCTGAGCCTACATTCCTGAGTCTTCTCAGTTTTTATTTTGGTTATGTCTTGTTGAGTACTTTTGTACTCAGGGTTCATTGACCCTTGTTGCAGGTGAGCCTCATGAGCAGGTCTATTTTGGACCTTGCTGCATGACTATTATTCCGGTCGATGACGATAAGTGAATGTGTGATCCTTGGGCAAGATGCTTATTTTGTGTGTTATGTTTATGTTAATTATGCCACTCCACTACTACTATGGTTTGTAATAATTATCGAACTTAGTTTGTAAGGTTTGAAACAACTGGTTTGTAAACTATGTTATCGTAAGGCTTCCGCTATTTTACTCTGATGTACATATTTGAATAAATGTTGTAATACTACAATGACTTTGTAATGTGATCCTGCTCAGAAATCATGGATGATTTGGGGTTCCCCGAGGACACCCGACAGACTTTTTAAATTACTAGGAACATATGCATAGTTGTTAATGGTCATTGGACAGTGATAGATGCATGTGGGTCCTATAACTTAGGAGGTTCTGCCATAGAATGGTATTAGAGCGATTGTTACAAAGTCTTTGTTGTATTGTTTTGGGACAAATAGGTATAACTTGTTAATTTGGTCCAAATTGCTTCTGACTTATCTTATTTCATTCTCACCATTCCTTAATTGATTAAAAAGGTTTTGTGTGGTGGAGTAGTAATCTTATTATGCCCTATATATAAATAACTGTGGTTATGTACCTTATAGCTTTGATGTTTTTGTTCGTAAGAACGATTCATGCATCATGATTAATTCACTTGTTACTTCCTTCACCCTGAGTCTGGGTTGGGTAGTGAGTTTGGGTTGAGTTATGTAATCCATCCTGACTGCTCTTTAGATTTTGATCTAATGGTCTTAATTGGATTAATGTTGCTTCCTATAGTATGGCTCGCACTAAGGTAATGCCCCGTAAGTCCACTGGACCTAAAGGAGTTCCACATCACCAGCTTGCCCCTAGAAATGACGGTGCTAGCAGTAGCAGCTCTAGGCCTGATCCCTAGGCAAAGATACAAAGGCTTTTAACAAAGTTAGCATAGGCTACTAGGGATAGAGCCTTGGATACCATCCGGCTGGGCAAGTTAAAGGAGCAATTGAAGTGTAGCACCACCGCTCATAAGAACTACAAACATATGTTAGTTCGTATGGTGGAAGGGAGAAATGAGTCTTGGCATAGGGAAGATGTAGCTAGAGCTAGAACGCATGAGCTAGAATTTTATGTAGAAGATTTAGAAGAACATAATACTACTTTGCATGAAGAAGTCCATAGGTTGAGCAACCTCCTGAATCCAAATCATGAACCTCAAGCTGATGCAATGGACCTTGGTGTCATCATTGCTGATGATGATGAACTTGAAGAGCAGGAAGAAGAAGAAGATCCCAAAGAATTAGTGATGGTTGATGAAAGTGATGATGAAGGCGGAAATGTTTCTGACATGGATATTGATCATGAAGTTTGACGTGGTTGAGGAGAAGAGTAGTGTTGTAAAATAGGAGATCTGGTTAAGTTTATTAGTCTTGTGTGGGTCTGGGCTTATGCTTAAATAAGTGAACCCAGTGTAATTATTGAAGTAAGCTCGTTTATTTCAATAAAAGCTTGTGAGTAAAGTTTGGTTTGTTATGAACAGATGCCTCATACTCGTGCTTTGGATATTGCTGGTTCTTCGCATGAAGATGATGGTGTTCCTGAGCCACCACCAGTTCCACTGACTTTAGCTGATGCTATAGCAGCACTAGTCCATGTGACCGTAGAGAATGCTCGACTACTTCGAGAGATAGCTCAGAGTAATCAGAATATGGTGCATAATTAGAATATGGTGCAAGGAAACTATGGCCGCAATCATAACAGGCAAGAGGCTACATATGTTGATTTTATAGATACAAGACCCCTAGTGTTCACTAAGGCAGATGAGCCATTGGAGGCTGATGACTGGCTTCGGACCATGGAGCAGAAGTTCGATCTTATTCCATGCATGGAGATGCAGAAACCTGTGTTTGCTACACAGCAACTTAGAGGTGCAGCAGGTGCCTGGTGGGCAAATTTAGTGGCTATGCGGCCAGCTGGCATTCCAATAACTTGGGCTGAGTTCCATACTGCCTTCAGAGCTCATTATATTCTAGAAGGGGTGATGGCCATGAAGCTGGATGAGTTCCTTGCTTTGAGGCAAGGGGATCAAACAATTATGCAATATGTGGGTAGATTCAATTATCTATCACAATATGCATCTAAACATGTCAATATAGATGCCAAGAAAAAGAAATGGTTCATGAGAGTACTGAATACCAAATTACAGACAATGATGACTGCATGTGCCAATGTTACTTATCATGAGGCAGTGAATATTGCAATTGCTTCTGAGGAAAAGTATCGGCAGCATAAGGAGATCAAGAAAAATAAGAGTGTGCCGACTAGATCCTTTGGTGGAAATCAAAAGAGGCAAAAGATAATCTATCATCCAGTCAACCATTATCATCCTCCTTATTGTCTGCCGCAATTCCAAGCCGGGCAACAGTCAAATGTCCATCCTGCTATAACTTACCCGAGTGCAAAATAGACCAATGCTCCTGGTGGCAATGCTCCAACGTCCTACGGTCACAATTATCCATGTTATAATTGTGGAAGGACCGGCCATTTCTCTAGGGAATATCCGTATCCTAGGTAGGCTAATCAAAATTATCAGAAGGCCCCTGCTAATCAACAACAGGGTCAAGCGCAGAACAAGAAGCATAATCAGAATGCTCAGAAGGGCAAAGATGAAAGAAAGACAGGACGAGTGTTCTATATTCAAGTTGGAGAAATTCCGGAAGGGGAGCTAGTGATGATGGGTATGTTTCCTATCGCCAATCACCCTGCTATTATGCTTTTTAATTCTGGTGCATCACATTCATTCATCAATAGAACCTTTGTCATAAAGCATGCAATTCCAATTGGGGAAACAAAGGAAAGTTTCTCTATACAGTCGCCCGGGGGACGTCTATGTACTAAGGAAATAGTATACTAGGTACCCATAAACCTAGGTGGGCATATTTTTTTCACTACCATGATTATTCTCAAGGATCAAGATATAGATGTGATATTGAGAATGAATTGGATGTATCAGCATAAGGCTGTTATAGATGTTTTGAATAGGACATTAAGGGTGAGTTTGCCTAATAGTCATTCTCAGCTTCTTATCCAACTTCCTACCTTAAGGAGAACAGTGAAAAGAGTTTGTGCAACTTTTGTAAAGGAGATTAGGGATATCCCGATAGTTTGTGAATTCCCTGATGTTTTTCCTGAGGATTTACCCGGTCTACCGCCCGATAGGGATGTTCAGTTTAACATTGAGTTAAAGCCTAGAACAGCTCCGATCTCTCAGAGAGCTTATAGGATGCCTCCAAAGAATTGGCCGAGTTGAAGACTCAGTTGCAAGAGTTGATTGAGAAAGGGTTTATTCAACCTAGTTCATCGCCTTGGGGATGCCCTGCAATTTTCATGAAGAAGAAAGATGAGACCCTAAGGTTATGTGTTGACTATCGCCCGTTGAATGAAGTGACCATTAAGAATAAGTATCCCTTACCTCGGATAGACTTGCTTTTTGATCAACTGGCCGGAGCCAAAGTTTTCTCCAAGATTGATTTAAGGTCAGGCTGATGAGTACAGGCCCGATCTTCCGAGAGGTAGCCGGTAAGTTCGATTTTGTGGAGATCTCGATGTTGGCGATCCGGCTTCAAATCAGACGCGATTTGAACCCTGCAACCGTTACACCACTGCTCCGTTGGTTATCAACCAAGCACAACTTAATTGACCTCGCCAAGAAGGCTTTTCCTGCAAGCGAATCGAAGAGCACAAGCAAGAAGGTAAAACACGCAATCTGAAATTGCAAATATGAATGATGCGAATATCAATAGAGGGTTCAAGAACTCGGTTCCAAAGGACTAATCGACACAGTGGAGGAGATCAAGAACGGGGGCCCTGGATCACTGTAAAAGGATTTGTCACCACAATTACAATGAACGATTCAGTTTCTCGATAGAAAACTAAACTCTAAACAAAACCCAATTGTGTAGCAGCGGCCTAGGGTTGGGGACGGCCAGGGGTTGGGCGCCCACAACTTGGGCTTAAGGCCCGACATGATACATGGCCAAGTTGGCCCAAATAGGTGACGCAGCACCTTGCCATGGTCACACAGAATGATCCATGGACCTTCTGGAGCTGGGACCAGATCCAAAACAACGGCGTCGTCGTCCCCTTTCCAACGCATCCAAGAACGGCCCGTTTCGATGTCGTATGAGGAAGTTATGACCGAAACAGTGATGACGTGTCTGCTGAATCCGAGGGCGATGTGGCAGCTGAGTTGGGAATGAATTGGAACTTGGGGAAGACCATGGCGTCGGTGTGTCCAGCGTGGCGATGTCCTCATCATCCTCCCCTTCTTGAATTGGAGTCGTCCTCGACTTCATCTTGGCGATGTCCTCATCATCCCCTCCTTGTAGAATTGGAGTCGTCCTCGACTCCATCCCATCATCAGCGAACTCCTGCAAAAGGTTAGTGACAGCAGGCAATGCACCAGACATAAAAGGTTGACAAAACATAGTATAACATGGTGCATCAGGATTATCACATAACTCAGCAGTAGCAGGAGTTGTAGCAAGAAAAGCACCTCCTTTTAACTTAATCCCATTATTTTTAGCAATGACTGTTGGAGGTTTATTTTTGATCTCATTAGCATGTTTAATAATATCCGTAGGAGACAAAGACAGCAATGTAATTTTCTTGTCCTTATGTATGATAGTGTATGTATTAGTTCTACCATGGTGTAAAGCATCATTATCAAATTCCCATGGGCGACCTAACAAAATGGAACAAGCTTGCATAGGGACAACATCAAAATCAGCAGTATCATGATAAGAGCCTGTGAAAAAGCTAATGCGTGCTGATTTAGTTACCTTAGTCTTACCACTATTATTGAACCATTGAAGTTTATATGGATACGAATGTTGTCATGTGGTCAAGCCAAGCTTGTCAACCAAATCTGAACTCACCAAGTTGTTGCAACTCCCGCTATCAATGATAGTGAGAACACGACAACCCTACACAATGAGATACATGTTGAACAAATTGTGGCGTTGGATCTTCATCTCTTCTTCATGACCCACACGTGTACTCAACACACGCTGCACAAGAAGGCTAGGGTAGTCCGTGGCAGCAGCCACAGAGTCAATGGTGATGGCCTCCTTGTCTTGATCGCCCTCGGTGGGATCTGCATCAATGTTAGCAGCAAGGGCTAAATCATCTTCAACATCACTAGCACTTACATATTCATCCTCGGTAGCAATGAAAGCGTGACGACTGGGGCATTCCTTCAGGACATGTCCCATGCCTTTGCATCGGTGGCAAATGATTTTAGAGCTGGACAAGGAGGAGCTAGTAGAAGCACCCGGAGTGCCACCTTTCTTCAGCTGTGGAAACTGCACATTAGACAATTTACTTACCCCAGAAGAAAATGGAGGTGTAGATGGCTGTGGTGCAACAGGAAGCTTGGGCGTCTCTGGCTCAGAACGCTGCTGAAAATTCCTCCCATTGTTAGACCTGAAAGGCTGGTGTTGTTTGCATCCCTGTACTTCTCGTTCGGCCTTAATAGCAAGATGATACAATTGGGAAAAATTGCGCCATTCTTTGTAATCAAGTATGTTCTGTATATCATGGTTTAAACCACCAAAAAATCTAGCACTAGCATCATGATCATCTTCATTTATACCACAACGTGCTAAACCAATAAGCAATTCTTGATAGTATGCTTCTACTCCTTTATCACCTTGTTTTAAAGTTTGTAGTTTTAAACGTAAATCATGTTGGTAATAAGGAGGAACAAAATGAGATGTCATACGTTGCTTTAAAACATTCCAAGTTTGTGGCACAGCAGCAGTATTATTGGCATTGCAAAGATCACTCCACCAGAACAAAGCAAAATTAGTAAACTCACTAGTAGCGAGTCTAACTCTATGCTCAGCAGGAACATTATGAGAATCAAATTTTTGTTGAACAGCAAGCTCCCAATCTAAATATGCCTCTGGATCAACATTACTAGCAAAAGGTGGTAGACTAAATTTAATTTTAGTAAAAGGATCATTATTACCATGATTATTACCTGCCATACCGCGACGATTGAAGTTGAGGCGGCGACGGGCACCACCGTCAGCATACGCATCTTCATCACCAAAAGCATCCGCATCTTCATCATCAGCACGATAAGGTGGAGGGCGTTGCTCAAGCTGTTCAATGCGGGTGACCAGATTGTTCACGTTGCGCGTCAGCTCGGTCATAAGATTGCATTGTTCAGTCATGAACGTTGCAAGCTTGCCCTTGGACACGCACTCATTGAAGTCCATCAGAGTTCCTGCCATGGTTAGAAGATAGAAAAAGACAACACCAAAGTATTATCCCTATCAACTAAAAGGAAACAAGTGGTGGTGATGGTGGTGAAAGTGGAATGCAAAATCACAAGCGGCTTACCACCGTCTTGCCTGTATTCTTACCAACGCCAAACAGGAGCAAAACCAAAGTGGCGAAGCAATCTGTTGTTGAGCGTGGGTAACAGTTGCAAGATGAACCTGTGCTGACAGAAGAATATGTGGAGCTATGGGTAGGCACACAATATGACAGCAAGGATTAGCAATTAACGAGTGCAGAGTAGCGATTGTTCAATCTGGATCCAAAGTACAAATCACAGGTGCTGGCTAAGACGTGTCGAGACGTAGCGTAACAAGGTGAAAACAAAGGACGATCGAAAGAACTCACAGAACAAGCAAATAGCCCGGATTTCTCCTTTTTCCTGAATTTTTCCTGGATTTTTCCAAAAGGCACTAGTAGGAAACAAACTTTTTTTTACTATTTTTTTATACTTTTCTCTGAACAAGGATCACAAAAGATACAACCACAAAAATTGGCACGTACAACTGAGGTGGGATGTGGTCTACAGAAATTCAGCACGTTCTCTGAAAAGCGTGCAAAAACTTTGACAATTTTTTTTCTATATTTTCCCGAATTTTTTTGGCAATTCTGAGGAAACCAAACAGGGCAAAGCCGAGTTTGGGTCAGGTCCAAATGGTGTCAAGAAGCTGCACAAAAAATTTCAGATTTTTCTGATAAACGAGCGAAAAGTTATGCCTGTTTTACCGAAGGTATCTCAAGGTATGTTTTCCGGGAGGCACAACACGGTGGCGGCAGTTAGGGCAAAGCGTCCCTAAACTCTAACACTGATCACAACAGTAGGTATTTGCCTGATGATATAAGGATGGCTGCGATGCAGGCAAAATAAGAGCGGCTGGCAACCTATCTAGGGTTTGCGCGGCGGCGAGAAGTTACACAAGGCGGCTAGCGGGGCAAGTCAAGTAATGTGGTGGCTTCGACTTGTTGTTTGGGAACGGTGGATGGGATAGCGGTGGAAAACAAAATCACAGCAATGGGCGATTGAACTACGACCACGAACACAATCCTAAACCAGCAACAAGACTCGACCACGGACACAAACTCAACAACACGAATCTGAAACGAAATTGCAAAGGCACAAAGGGCAATAGGACAGCGAAAATTGAAATATTTTTGGCTTTTTGTGGACTCTAGGTAATGAACAAATATGAATCTAAGGCAAACAAGATTATACCTCGCGGTAAACCTGAAATCTCTGATACCAATTGATGAGTATAGGCCCGATCTTTCGAGAGGTAGCTGGTAAGTTTGATTTTGTGGAGATCTTGACATTGGCGATCCGGCTTCAAATCAGACGCGATTCGAACCCTGCAACCGTTACACCACTGCTCCGTTGGTTATCAACCAAGCACAACTTGATTGACCTCGCCAAGAAGGCTTTTCCTACAAGCGAATCGAAGAGCACAAGCAAGAAGGTAAAACACGCAATCTGAAATTGCAAATATGAATGACACGGATATCAATAGAGGGTTTAAGAACTCGGTTCCAAAGGACTAATCGACACAGTGGAGGAGATCAAGAACGAGGGCCCTGGATCACTGTAAAAGGATTTGTCACCATAGTTACAATGAACGATTCAGTTTCTCGATAGAAAACTAAACTCTAAACAAAACCCAATTGTGTAGCAGTGGCGGCGGCTATGTTTATAGTCTAAGACTCGACCTAGGGTTGGGGACGGCTAGGGGTTGGGCGCCCACAACTTGGGCTTAAGGCCCGACACGATACATGGCCAAGTTGGCCCAAATAGGTGATGCAGCACCTTGCCGTGGTTACATAGAATGATCCACGGACCTTCTGGAGCTGGGACTAGATCCAAAACGACGGCGTCGTCGTCCCCTTTCCAACGCATCCAAGAACGGCCCATTTCGATGTCGTATGAGGAAGTTATGACCGAAACAGTGACGACGTGTCTGCTGAATTCGAGGGCGACGTGGCAGCTGAGTTGGGAACGAATTGGAACTTGGGGAAGACCATGGCGTCGGTGTGTCCAGCGTGACGATGTCCTCATCACAGGCTATCACCAAATTAAGATTAAGCCTTAAGATATTCCCAAAATGGTATTTACCACAAGATATAGATTATATGAATACTTGGTAATGTCTTTTGGTTTGACAAATGCCCCAGCTCATTTCATGTATCTAATGAATTTAGTGTTCATGCCTGAGCTAGACAAGTTTGTGGTAGTATTTATTGATGATATCCTAGTTTATTCCAAGAACAAGAAGGAACACACAGAACATCTCCGAATTGTCCTGACCCGCTTAAGAGAACATCAACTATATGCCAAGTTCAGTAAGTGTGACTTCTGGCTTAAGGAAGTACAGTTTCTTGGACATGTCTTATCAGCTAAAGGAGTTGTGGTTGACCCGAGCAAAGTAAAGGATGTGCTTGATTGGAAACCACCAACTACAGTTCATCAAGTTTGGAGTTTTCTGGGATTGGTGGGGTATTACCATCAGTTTATTCTAGATTTCTCTAAAGTATCAAAGTCCATAACTGAATTGTTGAAGAACCAAGTCAAGTTTGTCTGGTCATCTGATTGCGAAGAGGCTTTCTAGACCTTGAAGAGACTGTTGACCGCTGCACCAATATTAGCCCAACCTGGTATTGAGAAGCCATTTGATGTTTATTGTGATGCTTCAGGTATTGGTATTGGTATTGGATGTGTGTTGATGCAAGAAGGCCGAGTTATTGCCTATGCATCCAGGCAACTTAAGCAACATGAAGAACACTATCTGACTCATGATCTAGAGTTAGCAGCAGTTGTCCATGCTCTGAAGATTTGGCGGCATTACCTACTTGGTAATACGTGCCATATTTACACAGATCACAAGAGTTTAAAGTATATCTTTACTCAATTGGATTTGAACATGCGACAAAGAAGATGGTTAGAATTGATTAAGGATTATGACTTGGAAGTACATTACCATCCTAGCAAAGCAAATGTAGTTGCAGATGCCCTCAGTCGAAAGAGTCATTGCAATTGTCTGACAGTAAGAACAATGGGTTTAACTTTATGCCAAGAGATGGAAAATTTGAGTATAGAGGTAATTCAACAAGGAACTTTAACCAACATAACTATTGAAGCCACTATTCAAGATTAGATTATTGCTGCTTAGAAAGAAAACAAGGGTATAGCCCATATCAAGGAAAGAGTCAGGAATGGAAAGGCAGAATGCTTCAGCATAGATGATGAAGGTGTGTTATGGTTCAAGAATCGCTTAGTGGTGCCAAAAGTTCCTGAGTTGCATTAGTCAATTCTTGAGGAGGCACATACTACTAGATTATCTATTCATCCAGGAAGTAATAAGATGTACCATGACTTGAAACAAAGGTTTTGGTGGACCAAAATGAAGATAGAAATTGCCCAATATATAGCCAAGTGTGATACTTGTCAAAAGGTGAAAGCTATACATTTGAGGTCTGCTGGAGAGTTACAGCCATTACCTATTCTAGCTTGGAAGTGGGAGGATATTAGTATGGACTTTATTGTTGGTCTACCCAAGACATCAAAAGGTTTTGACTCAATATAGGTCATTGTAGATCGACTAACCAAGTCAGCACATTTTCTTCCAGTCAAGAGTATATATCCTACTATCTAGTATGACAAGATGTATCTAGCAAGAATCATGAGTCTACATGGAGTACTAAAGACCATAGTGTTAGATCGGGGTACATAGTTTATCTCTAGCTTTTGGAAACATTTGCGTACTTCATTAGGTACCAAACTATGGTATAGTATAGTTTATCATCCACAAACCAATGGTCAGACTGAAAGGGTCAATCAAGTACTTGAAGATATGTTAAGGTGTTGTGTCCTTAACTATTCCAAAAAGTGGGATGAATGTCTACCTTTGGCTGAATTCTCATACAATAATAGTTATCAGGAGAGTATTAGAATGGCTCCATTTGAAGCACTTTATGGTCATAGATGTAGAACATCACTGAGTTGGTCTAAGCCCGGAGAGAGAAGATTCTTTGGAGTTGACCTTGTGAAAGAAACAGAAGACAAGGTTAGGCAAATACAAAGTAATTTGAAGATAGCTCAATCCCGACAAAAGAGTTATGCAGATAAATGACATAGACCATTGATGTTTAACAAGGGAGATTTTGTATATCTGAAGGTATCACCAATGAAGGGAGTTACCCGTTTTGGTGTTAAAGGCAAGTTGGCACCTTGATATATTGGACCATTTCAAATTTTAGAGAGGTATGAAAAAGTGTCATATCGCTTGAAGCTACCCGAACATCTCTCAGCTATTCATGATGTGTTCCATGTTTCTCAATTAAAGAAATGTCTCCGAGTGCCTGAGCAGAATGTTGAGGTTGAAGGAGTGGAACTTGAACCAGATTTGACCTATTCTGAATATCCTATCCGAGTTCTGGATCAGAAAGACCGTGTTACACGAAGAAGGACAATCAAGTTCTATAAGATACAATGGAATCAACATTCCAAAGAAGAAGCTACTTGGGAATCTGAAGATTACTTGCTAGAAAAGTTTCCAGAGTTTCTTGCATCAATATAGAGTAATGTTAGTTGCGCTTAGTTGTTACAACATGTGTCTTGTTAAGGAACCTCAGATGTTTTATGGACAAGTGTTGGATGTTTTTGGACTGACACGTTTTCTTTTCCATTACTTACCCTATGACTTTGAATCTCAGGGCGAGATTTCTTTTAGGGGGAAGGATTATAACACCTCTAGTGTTTTGACCTAGAACTAAAACTTGACATGTCATCATATGCATTGCAAAGCATTCATAAAGTAGAAAATTTTGAATGCATTCACTAAATAAGCTTTATTTCATAAGTTGTTATTTTATGTGATGTAATGTGATCCAAAACTCTATATAAAGATCATGACCACAATGGTCAATTTTCATGTGATCATGTGAGACCATGTGTCAATTGACTCAAATAACCCTAATGGGCCATGTAAATGGTCAAAAATCATAGTTAAGTAAAAAGGTAAACAAATTAAAATTCAATTCAAATTCAAATTATAAAAGTCCCTTTTTGCCCCTTCTGTCTATTTCAAAATCCATTTGAAATTTGGGGGTATAACAAAAAGCAAAGTTGAAGCTTATTTTATAAGGATCAACTTTGGTATTCATAGTTTTTAAAGTTTACATATAAAATTTGAAGTAATTTGAAAAGGTGTAATTCATTAAAAATCCCCTATTTGAATTCAAAAGTTCATTTCAAAATGTAGACTGCATTAGGGGGTGGTTATAAAAGCAAAGTTGTAGAACTTTGGATTTTGAGCAACTTTTATTTTTGGAGATTTTTGAGTTGTTATACAAATTTGGGAGTAACTTGAATTTTAAAACGGATGGCAATTCTATAATTCTTGTGAACAGTACCACGACCACCGCCCCACCGCCGGTGACCTTCTACTCGCTTCTAGATGCACCTGTGGCCATCCTTGGCTTCATGCTGGTGCGGTGAAGGCACTACGTGTCATCTCCTTGCTCTCTCGGCCGTTCTATAAAGCCTTGGAGCCGTCGCCGTTCTTCCTTTCTCTGCTCTGTTTTTCCCGTCGTCGCTGGTCATCTCCGTCGAGCCCTCACCATCGAACCAGCACCTCCACCATCGCAACAAAGTGCTCAATAGCTTCGCCTACTCCTTGCACACCTAGACAACCAACTTGGTCGCCTGATTCCATTGGGAATCGTCGCTAGCCGCCTTTCTTCCTCGCGGCCGGCAACTTCTCCGTCGCAGGCGCCTCTCCGTGGCCAGCGTCCTCCGGTGAGCCGTTGCCCTTGATTAGTGTACCTATAGTTCCATCTCGATGCCGTGGTGCTTAATCCATTGTTGCTTGCTCATTTTGCCCACTGCAGTTGTTGAAACACCGTCGTCGACGAAGTCTGCTCCACCATGATCGCTGTCACCGTCGAACCGCGTCATCGTAGCTTCTTCGGTCTCGTTCTTTGCTCCAACATGATCGTGGTGAGCTGCTGAACCTTCCCATGCCTTTTGTTTGATCTATACCGGCCTTGTTTCATTGGCGTAGCACTGCTGTGTCACCGCATCCACCATGTCCGGCGTCAGCCTCGAATCGTGTCGTGATTGAGTTAGCTAGTGTCTCCAATCGATGCGCCATGTTGTTGTGAGTGTTTTGGTACTTTGGCCGTCGCCGTTGGACTCACCGTCGGCAAGTTTGCATCGGTCAGCGCCGTCATCATCACGGTCAGAGCTAGAGGTTAGGGATGACAAGTGGGTCCCATATGTCAGCGACTGTGTAGTTCAAAATGAATTTCTGTTTTTCAGATTTGAATGAATATGTGTCTATTTTTGTTATTTTTGTGTAGATTTATTTAGAGCTCCAAAAATTATAAATTTTTTTGTGTGACCTCTCTGTGATGAATATAATTTAGGAAAAATATGAAATTTGATTTACAATAATTTTTGACTGTGATGAAAATTGCTCAATTAATTAATAAATGGATTTCCATGATTTTTCTAGGCTCAATTAATTATCCAAAAATTATGAGATTTGTTTTTCCACTTACTTATCATGTGATGAATCTTTACTAAAAGTTTGAGCTCAATTGGAATAAGTTGATTTATTTCATAATTTTGAATTAAATAAGTAATTCATAAAAGCAAATAATAACCTTTAATGATTTAGGTTTTGTTTGAAATTTTGGATTGAGTGATGACCTTGGGTCATTAGTCGATAATGATCCTTGGTAAGTGATGTATGTGTTTATGAAAAAGATTTAGTTGAGCTTGACTTGCAACTGTACCGTGAAGGAAAGTTGTATTAGAATTGTTAATTTTGCATCCATCATCAAGCACCATGTTTCGTATCCCACATCATGTTAAACATGGCATTGTTACTACGTGTAGTGAACGAAGGTGAACATGTGGTAGTTAATCAAGTTGCAGAGGAGGTTAATCCATCTGTTGAGGTTGGATCGGATACTTATGGAACGTCGCAGGAAACCTAACTTTCCGTCAACGAAGGCAAGCCCTAGATGCATTTAACCCTACCTTGTGTTTTTACAAATTTATCGCTTTTGCTTTATATACTGCATTAAGTGATTAGGAGTCAAAGTGGAAACCTAATTGGCGCATTACCAACCTTGTTTTTCCATATCTACCTTGATTACCTATTTATCCAGTAAATGTCTAGATATGCTTAGTCATGCTTAGTCGGTGTGAATAACATGTCATACCTAAGAATTTATGAAATGGATCTGTTGGTTACTTATGGTTACTTGAGATATGAGCATGGAAGTAATAAATCTAGACCGGGCGGACTCGGTGTGTGAGAGCCACAAGACATGGAGGTCTTGTGAGCGGCTTCTTTCCGTCTGTGTCTATTAAGGTCCATCCATTGTTGAATTGCATAAGAT
>NW_027097767.1:0-24835 GCF_019320115.1 Miscanthus floridulus | reverse complement strand
TGTAGTCCTATCCTAATCGGAAGTCATCCGTGTCTCCATCACTTGTTCGAACTCTAGTCACAACATTGTTGTACATGTCCTTAATGAGCCCAACGTACTTCGTTGTTGGGACTTTATGTTTGTCCAAAGTCCACCACATAACATTCCTTGGTATTTTATCATAAGCCTTCTCCAAGTCAATAAAAACATGTGTAGGTCCTTCTTCTCCCTATACCGCTCCATAACTTGTCTTATTAAGAAAATGGCTTCCATGGTTGACCTTTCGGACATAAAACCAAATTGGTTCATAGAGACCCACGTTATTGCTCTCAAGCGATGTTCGATAACTCTCTCCCATAGCTTCATAGTATGGCTCATCAACTTAATTCCTCGGTAATTAGTACAATTTTGAATATCCCTTATCCTTCTTTTTATATCGGTACCAATATACTTCTCCACATCATCAGGCATCTTGTCGATCGAAAAATATGTTGAACAGTTTGATTAGCCATACTATAGCTATTGCCCTCGAGGCATCTCCACACCTCGATCGGGATACCATCTGATCCCATCGCCTTACCTCCTTCAATCCATTTCACACACGCCTCTCTGACCTCAGATTCTTAGATTCTCCTCACAAAGCGCCTATTAGTGTCATCAAAAGAATCATCCAACTGAAAGGTTGTGTCCGTATTCTCACCATTGAACAATTTGTCAAAATACTCTTGCCATCGATGTCAGATCTCATCCTCCTTCACCAAGAGATGTCCCTTTCATCCTTAATGCACTTACTTGGTTGAAGTTCCTTGTCTTTCTCTCACGAACCCTAGCCATCCTATAAATGTCTTTCTCTCCTTCCTTCGTACTCAAACGTTGGTAAAGATCATCGTACGCTCTACCCTTTGCTACACTTACAGCTCGCTTTGCAGTCTTCTTTACCACCTTGTACTTCTCTATGTTGTCCACACTCCTATCATGGTACAAGCATCTATAGCACTCTTTTTTCTCATTAATAGCCCTTTGGACTTCCTTGTTTCACCACCAAATATCTTTAGCCTCGCATCCACTTCCTTTGGTTACTCCACACACCTCTGAGGCCACCTTTTGAATGTTGGTTGCCATCTTATCCCACATATTGTTTATGTCATTTTCTTCCTTTCAAGAGCTCTCTTTGATAACCTTTTCCCTGAATACCTCTGACATCTCCCCTTTCAGTTTCCACCACTTTGTTCTTTCAATCTTAGCTTGTATATCTCTATGGGCATGTACTTGAAAACGAAAGTCGGCCACCAAAAGCTTATGTTGAGAAACAACACACTCTCCTGGTATCACCTTGCAACCCAAGCATAATTGTTTGTCCTTTCTTCTTGTGAGGACAAAGTCAATTTGGTAGAGTGTTGTCCGTTACTGAAGGTCACTAGATGAGATTCTCTCTTTCTAAAGAAAGTGTTGGCTATCATCAGGTCAAAAGCTACCGTGAAGTCCAAAACTTCCTCCCTCTCCTGATTCCTACTACCATACCCAAAACCTTATGAACTATCTCGAAACTGCGCTTATAGTACCTACATTTAAGTTAGAAAGCACTTGCACTTAATCATTTCTTCATCAATCACTTGCCTAGGTCTTAATTCATCAACATCCATGTTCTTTATGGCATTTAAAAGTTGAATGCCTCTAACATCTTCAAGATTCTTATTCTCATCTTGGGAATCATTGGTTTCATCAAATTCAACATCATAAACTTCTTTCAGAATACCACTTGCCAAATTTCAAACTCTATATGCTTTGCTAGTGGTTCAGTATCGAAGCAAGAATCCTTCATCACACTTCTTGTCAAACTTGTTCAATCAAGTGTCTTTCTTCAAGATATAACATTTGCAACCAAAGCCCCAAAAATATGCAATGTTTGGCTTTCTACCATTCAAGAGCTCATAAAGGTGTTTTCTTTTTAATGGGTGACAATATAAATGGTTGCTACAATAGCAAGCCATTGATAGCTTCGGCTCAAAAGGATTGACTCATATTGTACTCACTAAGCATAGATCTTGCCATGTCAATGAGTGTTCTATTTTTTCTCTCAAAAGGTCATTTGATTATGGAGTGTACTTGGTCGAGAATTATATCTAATTCTAAGTCATCACACAACTCATCAATTCTTGTTCTTGAACTCACTATCATTGTCACTTCTACTCTCTCTTAATGGTTGTCTCAAACTCATTGTGAATGCCCATGACAAAAGATTGAAATATTGTAAATACATCACTCTTGTCCGCTAGAAAGAATGCCCAAGTGTATTTTGTATAGTTATCCACTATCACAAAGCCATATTTGTTTTTATCAATGCTAGTGTACTATGTTGGTCCAAATAAATCCATGTGCAACAATTTAAATGCTTTGCTAGTGCTCATTATACTCTTCTTAGGATGGGTGTTTCCATCTTGTTTGCCCTTAATAAGAGCTACAAAGTTTGTTCCTTAAATACCACATCTTTCAAGCCTCTAACTAGATCATGTTTAACCAATCTATTCAATTATTTCATTCCAATATTCTTGGACGGAAACTTCTTCCTTCTAGCACGATAGCCTTTTTCACCATGAACTTGCCAAATCTCTTCACAAGAGAGTCATCTTCTCACCATCATCGTCATCCCAAGAAAATGAGCCTTCATCTTCACTTGATGTATCTTGCTTGGCCTTGCCCTTGGATGAAGTGGCCTTGAATGCCACTCTTCTTCTTATCATCCTTCTCTCATTCTTCTCTTTCTTTTCTTTTCATCATCATCTCTATAGGTGTCATCGGTCATCATATTTTTCAACACTTGGTTTGGTGTCATAGCGTCAAGCCACACCTCACTATAATAGTGACCAATGTGTCAAATCTTGATGGTAAGCATCTTAAGAACTTGCGAGAGAAGTCCTTGTCCTTCACCTCTTCTCCAAGTGCTTTGAGATCATTGATAAGCACTTGAAGCCTATGTAACATCTCCGGCACACTCTCATCTTCCTTCTCTTAAAGCTTGCAAACTTATCTTTGAGAATGTATGTCTTTGCACCCTTCACGACTTGAGTGCCCTCAAAGGATTCCTCCAACTTTTTCCATACCTCATGAGTCATCCAATGTTCTTGATTTGCTCAAATATTCTCTCATCCAAAGCATCACGAATGTACTAAGAGCAATGTCCTTGTTTTGGAGCAATACTTCTTCGGCGACGATGGGAGCTTCGATATTGGCAACCTCAATCTTGGTCTCCACCATCTTTCAAACCTTTCTATTGATTGACCTGATGTAGGTGGTCATCTTTGCCATCCAATAAGGATAATTTCAACCATCAAATTGGGGTGGCTTCTTGTATGTTGACTTGAGCCATTTTGACACCGAAGGTTGTTAAGCCTGAAATCACGACGACCACGGCTCCGATACCACTTAAAAGGTCATAATGGCTAGAGGAGGGTGAATAGCCTATAAAAATTTCTACACAACACTAAGCAAAGTGGTTGGACAAAAATGAGGCAAAGCAATACTTGCGTTAGCCCTACTAAAAATACAAGTTCACCTACCATAATTTTAGTTACTAGTCTCTAAGCACACAATGCTAGGTCACTACCACTAAGTTAGTGAGCTCTCAAAGACTAAAACTAAAAGCCTCACTAACCACTAGACCCGACACAAGCTAGCTCTCAAAACTAATTACACTAAAGAGCTTAGCAACACTAGGAAAGTAAATGCAAGGGTGAGGTAGTGAGGTTATACCAACGTGGCAAGCGATGATCAATCAATCAATCACAAGAGAACCAATGAAATCCTCGGGACGCATCATGTCAAGCATGATCGGGACACGCCCCTGTGTCCGCTCGCTTCTTCCTCGTCTCCATGCTTATGTCAGCATACGTCATACACGACCAGACCTAGAAGCTGTGCGTCTGGTCACCTCCTTGCTCCAGTGTCTGGTCAACAAACCGAGTGTAACACCTAGCTCAAATGTGCCAACCTCTAAGTGTAACACCTTCTGCATGTGTGTTAGCATATTTTCACAAATATTTTTCAAGGGTGTTAGCTCTCCACTAGATCTAAATGCATATGCAAATGAGTTAGAACATCTAGTGGCACTTTGATAACGGCATTTCAATACGAGTTTCACCCCTCTTAATAGTATGGCTATCTATCCTAAATGTGATCCACACCCGCTATGTGTCTTGATCACCAAAAGAAAATGACCCTATCAAATTCACCTTTGCCTTGAGCGTATTTTGTTTTTCTCTTTCTTCTTTCCATGCCCAAGCACTTGATCATCTCCATGGACTCCACCATCACCATGATCTTCTCTATTTGCTCCATCACTTGGAATGTGCTACATATCTCATAATCACTAGAGCAATAGGTTAGCACTTAGGGTTTCATTAATTCATCAAAACCATACTAGAGCTTTCAGCACCGTCACCGACCTTCGTCGTGAGGTCTTCATCTGCGGGGCAGCTTTCATCCCGCTCGCGGCTCTACGCCCTGTCCTTTGCGGACTTCTCACACGCAACTTCCCATGTGGGGGCCACACACCCAGAATTATTCACCCATCCAGTCGGGTCCGTCGGGGGAGTCTACGGCCATCTGCGCGACCCATCCTTCGTCAGGGTCGGGGTCGCCTCTTCTGCTCGTGGTCCTTTTACGCGTGGGGAGCGTGGAAACTTCTTCACAGACATAGGACATCATGTGTGGCTTGTTCATGGTCCTGCACGAAACGTCCCTCACCTGTTCGTGCTTTCTAATTTGGCTTCGTCTGCTTGCTACCATACCACCCACCGATCTTCCTCCCTATGTCAACCACAGAGGATTCCTACTAGTGCCCTACGACCGGTGATATTCCTTGCAACTTCTTCTGTGCTGGTGGTAATTCTTCATTTTAGCCTCCAGCAATGTCTCAAATTACTCCTGCAATTGCCATCAATATTACTGTTGATGGTCCGAATTATCTGGAATGGGCCTTTTCTGTTGAAACTGCTTTGAGAGGTGTTGGTCTTCATTTTTTACTTAACTGATGATCCACTGACGTTCAAGCCTGATAGTAGTAATGCTGCTGCAGTCAAAAGCTAGGAAATCAATGAGGGAAAAGTAATGGCTGCTATGGTTAACAATGTTAAACACACCATGATTATGAGTCTGCATAAGTTTAAGCAAGCCAAACCCATGTGGTCTTATTTGAAGGCACGCTATGTTCAGGAAAGTGGTGCCCTTCAGCATACTCTCATGCAGCAACTTCATGTTATTGAACAAAAAGACATGTCCATTGATGAGTACTATTCTACCTTTGATCGGTTGATGGGTTCTTTGATCTCCATGATACCTCAGTGTACAGCTGGTTAGAATTATACAACACTTTCATTTATTGAGTAGTTTCTTACTTACAAATTTGTCATGGGAGTCAGGGTAGAGTTTGATTCTATTCGTACAAGGCTGTTTCATACTTCCTCTACTCTAACATGGCACAACCATTGTCTGACTTACTTGTTGAAGAGATACGTCTTCAGTCCTTGTCCTCTTCTGTGTCTCACCCTTACAGTGTGTTGGCTGCTTCTTAGAAGACCAGTGCATTCAAAGAACCCTGTAAGCATTGTGGCAGGACTAATCATAGTTCAAATGCCTTTTGCTAAGCATCTAGAGAAGTTGGCTGAATTTCGCACCCGCCATGCTGCTCGTGGTCGTGGTACTTCTTCCACTCCTCGAGGTTCAGGACCTTGGGTCAGTTTCTATTGCTACTTCCTCGACTCTGAGTGTTCCTTCGTCTTGGGTGCTTGATTCTGGAGCCTCCTTCCATGTGACATCCGACCAGTCCCAGTTGGTTGCCTGCAAGCGGTCACTGATAGCGCTTCTATTCAGTTAGCCGATGGTACATCTTGTTCTATCACTCATCAGTGTTCACTTTGCAATAATCATTTTTCTATACCAAATGTTTCTTTTGTACCTCAGTTGTCTATGAATCTTCTATCGGTTGGTCAAGTTACCGACCAAAATTGTTTTGTTAGTTTTGATGACTCATCTTGTTTTATTCAGGACTGTCACAGCTGGAAAGTGATTAGGACTAGCCATCGCTGTAAGGGTGCTTCTAGCCTCTATGTTTTAGACACCCTACATCTTCCTTTGTCTGTTGCATCAACAGCTCATGTCTCATCGCTGCATCGTCTTCAGCCACCTCCTTCGCCAAGTGGCATCATGTCTTGGTCATCTTGTGGGTCTCGTTTGTCCTCCATGATAAATAAAGGTTGTTTAGGTCATACATCTATTGAGTCTAGCTTTCATTGTAAGGGTTATAAACTTGGCAAACAAATACAACTTCCTTATTCTTCTAGTGTTTTCCATTCTACTAGACCTTTTGATTTTATTCATTCAGATGTATGGGGTCCTGCACCTTTTGCTACAAAGGGTGGCCACAAATAATATGTCATTTTTATTGATGATTATTCTCGCTATACATGGATTTATTTCATGAAACATCGTTCGCACTTGTATTCCATTTATCAGTCTTTTGTTCGAATGGTTCACACACAGTTTTCTACTCCCATTAAAATTCTTCGTTCAGACTCTAGGGGTGAATATTTGTCTGCTGCTTTTCGCCAATTTTTGTCCTCTGAGGGTACTCTTGCATAGCTCTCTTACCCAGGTGCTCATGCTCAGAATGGTGTTGCCGAACGAAAACATCGCCATCTCATAGAGACAGCTCGCACCATTTGATATCTTTTATCCCTCTTATTTTTATTTTTGGGTGAAGCTGTTTCCACTGCTGTCTACCTCATCAATAGGCAACCCTCATCCAAACTGTCAGACCAATGCCCTAGTGAAGTACTTTATGGTACTCCTCCTAGCTATGATCATCTTCATGTTTTTGGATGTACATGCTATGTTTTGCTTGCCCCTCGTGAGCGCACTAAATTGACTGCATAGTCTGTTGAGTGTGTTTTTCTGGGGTGTAGTCCTGAGCATAAAGGTTATTGATGCTATGACCCTTCTTTCTCGTTGCATACGCATCTCTTGTGATGTTAATTTTGTTGAGGACCATCCTTTTTTATAACCCTTCTACCAAGCCCTCCTATTCTCCCATGGAGTCCACCTCCTTTTTGTGTCTTCCTCCAATTTCATCCAGCTATGACACCTCCACACCATCTGCTCCTATTTCCATCACGCCACCTTTACCTCCTGAAACTCCTCCACCTCACTCTTTTTCCAAACCACCCATCACACGTGTCTTCAGCCATCGTCTTAAAAACCCCAACCAGCTTCCCTCTAATTCTACCACCTTGGCCAGTCCTGACAAGCCCGTTGTTGATGATTCTAATAATACTGTTGATGAGTCATCTATTGTTTCTGATGAGTTACAGGTTGGTCCACGATATAATCTTTGAGATCATAGCACTATTTGTCCTGTAGATAAGTATGGTTTTCCTCATGTGAATGCTATTGTTGATGAGCCATCCACTTATGAGGAAGTTTCTCGTATTCCAAAATGGCAGCTAGCTATGTCTGAGGAACTTGCTGCCCTTGATCATCAAGGCACTTGGGATCTTGTTCCATTGCCATCACATACGGTACCTATTACATCTAAGTGGGTATTCAAAGTTAAGACCAAGTCTGTTGGCTCTATAGAGAGATATAAGGCCCATCTTGTTGACAGAGGTTCTTAGCAGACTCAAGGGCTAGATTATGATGAGACATTTGCACATGTTGCTCATATGATGATTCGCACATTACTTGCAGTGGCTTCTTCTTCTTGGCATATCTCTCAAATGGATGTCAAGAATGCTCTTCGTCATGGTGTTTTGACTGAAGAAATTTATATGTAACCACCTCAAGGTGTTGTTGCTCCTCCAGGATATGTTTGTCGTCTTTGACGTGCTTTATATGGCCTTAAACAGGCTCCTCGTGCTTGGCATGAGCATTTTGTATCTGTGATACGGGCTGGTTTTTGACCTAGTGATCATGATCTGGCTTTATTTGTTCATTTGTCACCGCGTGGTCGTACTTTGCTTCTTCTATATGTTGATGATATGCAGATTACTGGTGATGATGAGGATCACATTTCTCATGTGAAGCAACAACTTAGTGCTGAATTTCAGATGTCTGATTTGGGTCCTCTCAGTTATTTCTTAGACATTGAGGTCAAGCAATTTACCAATGGTTACCATCTTTCTCAGTCTAAGTACATATAAGATCTTATTGCTCGTTCAGGCATCACTGATAATCGAACTACAGCTACACCTATGGATCTTTACTTGCAATTTTGTCTCACTGATGGGGTAGCTCTTGAGGATCCCTCTCGATATCGACATATTATGGGCAGCCTTGTTTATGTCACTATCACTAGGCCTGATATTGCTCATGCCGTCCATATTTTGAGTCAGTTTGTTTGTGCTCCAACATCTGTTCATTTTGGACATTTACTTCGCGTGTAGCAATACTTACGGGGGACATCATCTCAAAGTTTATTCTATGTGCATGATAGTCTGCTTCAGCCTCATGCTTACTCGGACTCCACTTGGGCCAGTGACCCAATAGATCGACGTTCCATCACCGGATATTGCACTCTTCTTGGTGAAAGGTCCTAATGCTAGAGGAGGGTGAATAGCCTAATAAAATTTTTACAACAACCACTTAACAAAATGGTTAGACAATTATGAGGTGAAGCAAGTGTTGCGCTAGCCTACTCAAATGCAAGCCATCTACCATAATTCTAGTTTAGATAGTATCTATTCACACAATAGCTATGATACTACTTCTATGTTAGTGTGCTCTCAAATGCTAACTAAAGAGCCACACCAACCAAGCAAGCAAGCTCTCATAACTAACTACACTAAAGAGCTGACAACTAGTTTGCAGTAATATAATGAGAGTAAGCAAGATAGTTATAACCGCCGTATCGAGGAGTGAACCAATCAATCACAAGAATCAATATCAATAAAGACCAATCACATCAGAATAAAAAAATGAACACAATGATTTTCTACCAAGGTTCACTTGCTTGCCGGCAAGCTAGTCCTCGTTGTGGTGAGATTCACTCACTTGGAGTTAACGTGCTAATTAGCTTCACAACGCCAAATCCGCAATAGGGTGCCGCACAAGCCAACACAAGATGAGGATCACACAAGCCACGAGCAATCCACTAGAGTACATTTTGACGCTCCGCCGGGGAAAGGTCAAGAACCCCTCACACTCACTACAATCGGAGCCGGAGACAATCACCACCCTCCGCTCGATGATTCTCGCTGCCCTAAGCCGTCTAGGTGGCGGCAACCACCAAGAGTAACAAGCGAAATCCACAGCGAAACACGAACACCAAGTGCCTTTAGATGCAAACACTCAAGCAATGCACTTAGATTTACTCCTAATCTCACAAAGATGATGAATCAATGGTGGAGATGAGTGGGGGGGCTTTGGCTAAGCTCATAAGGTTGCTATGTCAATGAAAATGGCCAAAGGTATGATCTTCAACCGGCCATGGGGCTTAAATAGAAACCCCCACAGAATAGAGCCATTATACCCCTTTACTGGGCATAACGCGGGCTGACCGGACGCTCCGGTCCAACTGACCGGACGCAGCACCGGATGCACTGGTCGTGAATACTGGACGTGTCCGGTAGCCCCCAGACTGCCATGTGTCTAGTTCAAACCAACATAGCCGTTGCTACTTAATCTGCTGACGACCGGACGCTCACACCGGACGCACAAACACAAATGATCAGACGCTGAGCCACAGCGTCCGGTGCAGTACACTAAGCATCCTTGCCCGATCAGACACGTCTGGCGATACCAGACCGGATGCTGCCAGCGTCCGATCGACTGTCCTGTCGTATACTATTTTTTTCTGATTCACACCGGACGTCCAGTGTGGCGACCGGACGCGTCCGTTCGCGGAGTTCGTCTCCAAATATCGGACGTGTCCGATCACCATACCGGACGCGTCCGGTCACTCTGTAACCAGCGTGGCTAACTCCTCTTCGACTCTATCTTCTTCACCCTTACTCAAATGTGCCAACCACCAAGTGTATCACCTTGTGCACATGTGTTAGCATATTTTCACAAACAGTTTGAAGGGTGTTAGCACTCCACTAGATCCTAAATGCATATGCAATGAGTTAGAGCATCTAGTGGCACTTTGATAACCGCATTCTGATATGAGTTTCACCCCTCTTAATAGTACAGCTATCAAACCTAAATGTGATCACACTCTCTAAGTGTCTTGATCACCAAAAAAAATAGCTCCTATAGTTTATACCTTTGCCTTGAGCTTTTTGGTTTTCTTTTCTTCTTTCTAAGTCCAAGCACTTGATCATCATCATGGTATGATCTTCATTTGCTTCACCACTTGAAATGTGCTACCTATCTCATGATCACTTGATAAACTAGGTTAGCACTTAGGGTTTCATCAATTCATCAAAACCAAACTAGAGCTTTCAATCTCCCCTTTTTGGTAATTGATGATAACCCTTTCACAAAGATATGAATTGAAATTCAATTGAATCCATGTTGCTTGCCCAACATATTTACCATGTGTAAAAGGATATGGATAAGTTTCATGAACCCAAATGGTAGCAATTGCTCCCCCTACATATGTGCTAAGAGTTTGGATTGTAGCTTGCACATATGCTTAGATAGGAAATATAGGAGTCAATGTCTACCAAATGATGCTAAGGTATAAAAGATGATCTTTGAAGCGCGATACCAATCGGAGTGCACCAATATACCATCCTTAGCACCATGGTTAGCTAAATACCACTTGGAAACAATACTTGGAAATAAAAGTTATCTAGTGATTTCATTTCATCATTCAATCTTATAACTAACATACATCACACAAGCATGGATTTTAAATTTAATACTTGTGCCATGCAAGCAAACATATAAAATGCACATTCAAATGCATCATACAAGTTCATGAGCTTGCTCCCTCTACTTGTGTGCTCAAAATTTTAGTTGATTCCTTTCCTTTATCATATCTTCCCCCTATGTCATATATCAAGATATCTTTATATTTCTCTTCCTTTATGATATTTCTCCCTTTTTCACTATTTTTACTACTATCTTTGTTTCTCTCCCCTTTGTCATTAATGACCATAAAGGTTCTAAATATAGATAGTATTACTTGTAGGGTCGAGATTATCAATGTCAATCAATGGGGTGAGGATCAAAGTTCTAAATTTGGTCCAATCTAGATTATTTACCAAAGATATTTAACTCGGTTTGATCCAAGGACAAGCTTCTTCACACCTCCAAATAAGGGTTATCTTGTACCATGTTGAGTTAAACACTTATAGCTCATTTTCTAGATTAAACACTAGGTTTACAAGCCCATAAACATGTCATATGCCATCACTAGATCAAGTCAAGCATAGAAGCAATAGTGATACCATATAGACATAAAATCATTTGATTTTCATGAATGAGCCTAATAAAATAGAACCACTTGAAAGGTCCTAATAAGATTGAAAATATGACTAGATGCACTAAACATGTCCTTAGCAAGGATATATGCCATGCCAATCAACTTTTACCTTGGATTTCGAAGAAGAGGCATGTCATATGAGTGGGGGTGCATCAACATATTTGAGAAATCCAATATGTTCAACTCATTCCTTAGCTTGCAAAATCTTTTCTCATCCAATGGCTTGGTGAATATATCGGCAAGTTGATCTTCGATGCCTACACCCTCAATGCAAATGCCCATTTTTTGGTGATCTCTTATGAAATGGTGGCGGACATCAATGTGCTTTGTTCTTGCATGTTGAACCGGATTGTTTATCAACTTGATTGCACTCTCATTGTCACATAGCAATGGCACTTTCTTGAACTTGATTCCAAAGTCACATAAAGTGGCCTTCATCCAAAGTATTTGTGCACAACAACTACGGTGGATATGTATTCGGCTTCGCGGTTGATAATGCAACACTATTTTGCTTCTTTGATGACCATGAAATAAGTGATCTTCCCAATAATTGACATGTGCCCGAGGTGCTCTTCCTTTCAACCTTGCATCCGCATAATCCGAGTCGGAGTAACCAACTAGCTCAAACTTTGCTCCTTTAGGATACCACAAACCAACATTTGGTATATGCTTCAAGTACCTCAATATCCTCTTTGTAGCCTTCAAATGACTTTCTCTTGGTGAGGCTTGAAATCTTGCACACATACATACACTAAATGACATCCGGCCTTGATGCGGTCACATAGAGTAGGCTTCCAATCATAGACCGATACAACTTTTGATCCACCATATTTCCACTTGCATCACTATCCAAGTTGCCATTGGTTCTCATTGGTGTGCTAATGACTTTGCTATCAATCATGCCAAACTTCTTGATCATGTCCTTGATGATGTACTTGCCTTGACTCACAAATGTACTATTCTTCAATTGCTTGATTTGAAGACCAAGGAAGTAACTCAACTCTTCAATCATGGATATCTCAAACTCATTAGCCATCATCTTTCCAAACTTATCACAAAATTTTGATTGGTTGATCCAAATATGATATCATCAACATATATTTGCAACACAAATAGATCTTTTCCAATCTTCTTGATGAAAAGAGTGGTGTCACACCTTGCCCATTGTGAACCCTTTAGAGAGTAGGAAAATCCTCAATCTCTCATACCATGCTCTAGGTGCTTGCTTCAAGCCATACAATGCCTTCTTCAACTTGTACACATGGTTGTCATCTTCAAAACTGGGAGGTTGCTCAATATACTTCTTCATTGATGTAACCATTGAGAAATGCACTCTTAACATCCATTTGATAGAGCTTGATGTTGTGGGCACAAGCATAAGCTAGCAAGATTCTTATTGCTTCCAATCTAGCAACCGGGGCATATGTTTCTCCAAAGTCAAGACCTTCAACTTGTGAATAGCCTTGTGCTACTAATCTTGCTTTGTTCCTTACTACTATCCATCTTGATCTTGCTTGTTTCTAAAGACCCATTTGGTTCCAATGACATTGTGTCCCTTTGGTCTCTCTACTAATTCTATACTTGATTTCTTGTAAAGTTATTCAATTCTTCATGCATAGCATTCACCCAATCAACATCCTTCAATGCTTCATCTATCTTCTTAGGTTCAATGGATGACAAATGAGAAATGTTCACAAAATGATACCAATCTTGATCTTATTTGTATACCTCTTGAAATATCATCAATGATAGTGTCCAATGGATGATCTCTTGCAACATTGGTTGGTTGGAGGATTGGAACTTGATTGCTTGCACTTGCTTGATTATTGGGTTGAGATGATGTACTAGCCACTTGATCTTGTTATTGTCATGAGAGCCACTTGCACTAACTTGATTTGTATCATCTTGCACATTTGAGTTAGAGAGCACTTGCACTTGATCATCTTCATCATCATTCACTTGCCTAGGCCTCAATTCACCAATATTCATGTTCTTCATGGCTTTTGAAAGTTGAATGCCTCTAACATCTTTAAGTTCTCATTCTATACTTGTGAACCCTTGGTTTCATCAAATTCAACATCATGAACTTTCTCAAGAGTACCACTATCCAAATTCAAACTCTATATACTTTGCTTGTAGTGGAATAACCAAGTAGGAATCCTTCATCATATTTTTGTCAAACTTTCCAATCTAGTGCCTTTCTTCAAGATATAACATTTGCAACCAAAGACCAAAAATATGCAATGTTGGGCTTTCTACCATTCAAGAGCTCATATGGTGTCTTCTCTTTCAATGGGTGACAATAGAGGCGGTTCACTACAATAGCAAGCCGTGTTGATAGCTTCGGCCCAAAAAGATTAACTCACATTGTACTCACTAAGCATAACCTTGCCATATCAATGAGTGTTCTATTCTTCCTCTCAACAAGGCCATTTGATTGAGGTGTGTACTTGGCCGAGAATTGATGTCTAATTCTAAATTTATCACACAACTCATCAATTCTAGTGTTCTTGAACTCACTATATTGTCACTTCTAACTCTCTTGATGGTTGTTTCAAACTCATTGTGAATGCCTTTGATAAATGATTTGAATGTTGCAAACACATCACTTTTGTCCATTAGAAAGAATACCCAAGTATATCTAGTGTAATCATCCACTATCACAAAGCCATATTTATTACCACCGATGCTAGTGTATTGTGTTGGCCCAAACAAATCCATGTGCAATAACTCAAATGCTTTACTAGTGCTCATCATGCTTTTCTTAGGATGGGTGTTTTCAACTTGTTTGCCGGCTTGACAAGAGCTACAAAGCTTATCTTTTTCAAACACAATATCTTTCAAGCCTTTAACTAAGTCATGCTTAACCAATCTATTCAATTTTATTCTAACATGACCAAGCCTTCTATGCCATAACCAATCCATGCTAGACTTAGTGAACAAGCATGTGGACAATCTAGCTTCACTAGCATTGAAATCAACCAAGTATAGATTCTCAAATCTAAAGCCTTTGAAGATCAAGTTAGAGCCATCTACACTTATGATCTCTACATCATCTACCCCAAATATGCACTTGAATCCAAGATCATATAATTGTGCCACGGATAGCAAATTGAAGTTCAAGCTTTCTACTAGCAACACATTGGATATGCTCATGTCATTAGATATTGCAATCTTACCAAGCCATTTGACCTTGCCTTTGCCATTGTCACCAAATGTGATACTATCATAACCATCATTGCCATTGGTGTTGATTGAGTTGAACATTCTTGCATCACCAGTCATATGTTGAGTGCACCCACTATCAAGAACCCAATGTCTTCCTCTGGCTTTGTAATTGACCTACAAAGAAGATCAATTCTTTTTAGGTACCCAAACTTGCTTGGGTCCTTGAAGGTTAGTCACTAGGCTCTTTGGTACCCAAATGGCTTTCTTCTTTGAGCCCATCCATGGTTTACCAATGAACTTAGCATTCACACCATTTGTACCCTTAGTAAGCATACAGCATGAATCAAGCTTAATGGAGGATACATTAGCATTTTTGCTCTTTGTGACCCACTTGCTTGTAACTACAAAACCGACCATTGTTCTTCACAAAACTAGTCTTGTGAGGAGCAAAGGCCGCCTTGCCTTACTTGGGGTATAGCCCAATCCCTCTTTGTAGAGAAAGCTCTTTGGCTACCCAAGCACATAAGCAAGCGGTCCTCACCACCATAAGCCTTAGCTAAGGTGTGAGTGAGCTTAGTGACCTCCTTCTTGAGGTTCTCATTCTCAACCACTAGTGAGGCATCACAAGTGAGACCATCACTACTAGATGAGGAAGAAGTGAAAGTGCTACAAGAAGGGTTAGTAGGAGCAACAATGATAGGCATAGATGGTGATTCATCAATTATATCACAAGTTAAACCTACATTGCAAGTTTCAACATGCTTCTTTTTATTTTGCTCATCAAGCAAAGAGGAATGAGCCTTTTCAAGCTTTTTGTGAGCTTTGCCAAGCTTCTCATTGGCTTCCTCTAGCCTCTCATGAGATGCATTGAGCTCATCAAAGGCTTGCTTAAGGGCATTTAGTTCTTACAAGCTTTTGCATTCCCTTCTCTTGATATTAAAGTGTTCTCTAACATCTTCTAGCATGTCAAACAATTCATCTTTAGTGGGTTCATCATTATATCACTATCACTATTATTTTATTTTATGTTCATTTTCATCATCATGTTCTTCATCACTTTTATCATCACAAGATTGTACCTTAGTGGCCTTAGCCATGAAGCATGATGAAGATTCAAAGAGAGAAGGCTTATCATTGATGGCAATGCTAGCAAGAACCTTCTTCTTGGTGGTCTTGTGATCATCACTATCATCATCATCATCACTTGAGGAAGCATCACTATCCCAAGTGACTACATATGAACCATCTTCTTCTTGAAGGCCATCTTGTCCTTCTTCTCTTTCTTTTCCTTCTTGTCCTTCTTCTTATTCTTCTTGTTGTGTCATCATTGTCACTATTGTATGGGTATTGAGCAACAAGATGATCTTTGCTTCCACACTTGAAGCACCTTCTTGACTCTTCTTTGTTCTTGGATGAAGACTTCTTTCTTCTAGCACGGTAGCCCTTCTTCACTATGAACTTGCCAAATCTCTTGACAAATAGAGCCATCTTCTCATCATCATCATCATCCTATGATTCATCTTCTTCACTTGATGTTTCTTGCTTTGCTTTGCCCTTGGATGATGTGGCTTTGAATGCCATGCTCTTCTTCTTGTCATCCTTCTTCTCATCTTTCTTCTCCTTCTTTTCTTCCTTCTCATCATCATCTCTATAAGTATCATCGGTCATTATATCTCCTAACACTTGGTTTGGTGTCATGGTGTCCAAACCACTCCTCACTAGAATAGTGACCAATGTACCAAATCTTGAGAGTAAGCATCTCAAGAACTTGTGGGAGAAGTCCTTATCCTTCACTTCTTCTCTAAGTGCTTTGAGATCATTGATAAGCACTTGAAGCTATGGAACATCTCCGGCACACTCTCATCATCCTTCATCTTGAAGCTTGCAAATTTCTTTGAGAATATAAGCCTTTGCACCCTTCACGGCTTGAGTGCCCTCAAATGACTCTTCCAACTTCTTCCATGTCTCATGTGCCATCTCAATATTTTTGCCTTGCTCAATATTCTTTCATCAATTGCATCATGAATAGCACTTAGAGCAATGTCATTGTTTTGGAGAAGTACTTCTTCGGCCGCGGTGGGATTCTCCAGATCTTCAATCTTAATTTTTGTTTCTACCACCTTCCAAACCTTTCTATTGATTGACTTGATATAAGTTGTCATCTTGGCCTTCCAATAGAGATAGTTGGAGCCATCAAATTGGGGTGGCTTCTTGGTGTTGTTGATTTGAGCCATTTTAACACCGAAGGTTGTTAAGCCTCAAATAATGGTGACCTCGGCTCTGATACCACTTGAAAGGTCCTAATGGCTAGAGGGGGGTAAATAGCCTAAAAAAATTTCTACAACAACACTTAACAAAATGGTTAGACAATTATGAGACGAAGCAAGTGTTGCACTAGCCTACTCAAAATGCAAGCCACCTACCACAATTCTAGTTTAGATAGTATCTATTCACACAATAGCTATGATACTACTCTATGTTAGTGTGCTCTCAAAGGCTAACTAAAGAGCCAACCAACCAAGCAAGCTCTCACAACTAACTACACTAAAGAGCTTGACAACTAGTTTACGGTAATGTAATGAGAGTAAGCAAGATAGTTATACCGCCGTGTCGAGGAGTAAACAATCAATCACAAGAATCAATATCAATAAAGACCAATCACCTCGAAATAAAAAAATGAACACAATGATTTTCTACCGAGGTTCACTTGCTTGCCGGAAGCTAGTCCTCGTTGTGGCGATTCACTCACTTGGAGGTTAACGTGCTAATTAGCTTCACACGCCAAATCCTCAATAGGGTGCCGCACAACCAACACAAGATGAGGATCACAAGCCACGAGCAATCACTAGAGTACCTTTTGGCGCTCCGTCGGGGAAAGGTCAAGAACCCCTCACAATCACTACAATCAGAGCCGGAGACAATCATCACCCTCCGCTCGACGATCCTCGCTACTCCAAGCCGTCTAGGTGGCGGCAACCACCAAGAGTAACAAGCGAAATCCACAGCGAAACACGAACACCAAGTGCCTTTAGATGCAAACACTCAAGCAATGTACTTGGATTCACTTCTAATCTCACAAAGATGATGAATCAATGGTGGAGATAAGGGGGGCTTTGGCTAAGCTCATAAGGTTGCTATGTCAATGAAAATGGCCAAATGTGTGAGCTTCAACCGGCCATGAGGCTTAAATAGAAGCCCCCATAGAATAGAGCCGTTATACCTCTTCACTGGGCATAACGCGGGCTGACCGGATGCTCTCGGTCCAACTGACCAGACGCAGCACCGGACACACCGGTCGTGAATACCGGACGCGTCCGGTCGGCATACCGGACGTGTCCGGTAGCCCCCAGACTGCCACGTGTCAGTTCAAACCAACATAGCCGTTGCTACTTAATCTGCCGACGACCGGATGCTTACACCAGACGCACAAACACAAATGATCGGACGCTGAGCCGCAGCGTCCGGTGCAGTACAGTAAGCATCCTTGCCCGATCGGACGCGTCCGGTGATACCGGACCGGACGCTGCTAGCGTTCGATCGACTGTCCTGCCATATACTATTTTTTTCAAATTCACACCGGACGCGTCCGGTGTGGCGACCGGACGCGTCCGGTCGTGGAGTTCGTCTCCAAATACCGGACGTGTTCGGTCACCATACCGGACACGTCCGGTCACTCTGTAATCAGCACGGCTAACTCCTCTTCGACTCTATCTTCTTCACCCTTGCTCAAATGTGCCAACCACCAAGTGTATCACCTTGTGCACATGTGTTAGCATATTTTCACAAATATTTTGAAGGGTGTTAGCACTCCACTAGATCCTAAATGCATATGCAATGAGTTAGAGCATCTAGTGGCACTTTGATAACCGTATTCCGATATGAGTTTCACCCCTCTTAATAGTTCGGCTATCAAACCTAAATGTGATCACACTCTCTAAGTGTCTTGATCACCAAACAAAATAGCTCATATGGTTTATACCTTTGCCTTGAGCTTTTGTTTTTTCTTTCTTCTTTCTAAGTCCAAGCACTTGATCATCATCATGGCATCATCATCATGTTATGATCTTCATTTGCTTCACCACTTGGAATGTGCTACATATCTCATGATCACTTGATAAACTAGGTTAGCACTTAGGGTTTCATCAATTCACCAAAATCAAACTAGAGCTTTCACTTGGCTCTTCTCCTATTGCATGGAAGTTCAAGAAACAAGCAACTGTATCTCGTTCTAGTACGGAGGCCGAACTTCGAGTTCTTGCTACTACTACTGCAGAGATTGTATGGCTGCGATGGTTGTTGGTTGATTTTGGTATTGCTTGTGATGTTTGTCACACCTCTTCTCTGTGATAATACAGGAGCCATACAAATTGCCAATGATCCTGTGAAGCATGAATTTACAAAGCATATTGGTGTGGATGCCTTCTTTACTCGGTCTCATTGTCATCAGAAAACTATTTCTCTCCAGTATGTGCCTTCAGAGTTGCAATTGGCTGACTTTTTCACTAAAGCATAAACTAGAGAGCAGCATCGGCTTCACTTGATCAAACTTGATGCTTCAAATCCTCCGCTTCCACCTTGAGTTTGAAGGGGGTGTTAAGTGTATGAACTATGAAGGCCCTTATACTACAGGCCCATATGGCCCATGTGGCTCTCTATATATAGATCATCTCCACCTGTGGAGTGGTTATCTTCTCAGATCCCCAAGGTTAGTAACAACATGGACATGAGCAAATGGAATCGGATTTCATCAGCACTGTTTATCACGTTCTGAAAAGGCACTCAGGCACTGGCTCGAAGACATTTGGGCTTGAAATGTCTGGTTATATGTTTAATCATTACAACTTATGTCATCTTGATAGCTGGCTTCACCTTGCTCTTTCATCTGGGCTTGAAGAACTCATCATTGAGTTGTGGTCAGGCATAATGTGCATGTCACAGTACTACTTCCCATGCTCCCTTTTATCTGGCAAGAGTAGAGACTCGATTCAGAATCTTCGCCTTAGCTCCTGTGCCTTTTGTCCTACAGTTACACTTTGCTTGAGAAGCCTGAAGAAGTTATATCTTTGTTCTCCGAGTACCACGGATGATGAGTTACAGTGTATTCTATCAGATTCCTTTGCTTTGGAGAGGTTGGAACTCCTGAGTTGCAGCAAGATAATTAACCTTTAGATACCTTACCTGCTGCGGCGCCTCAGCTACCTGGAGGTGAAAGTATGCATGAGTCTAGAAGTGATACAGATCGAAGCTCCAAATCTCTATCCACTTTACGCTTTTCACGCGGCAACCCTGTACAACTCTCACTTGGAGAAGCATGTCAAGCGAAAGACCTATACATGTCCCACTATGGCGCCGTCTATTTTGCTCGTGTGGACCTTCCACTGATTGCACCATGTCTCGAGATTCTTACCATTGAGTCGTTGAAGGAGGTATACTCTAAAATTTATGGTAAATTGGTAATTATAGACTAGTGAATGCATATAGTGGTAGGAAAGAATTCTTAACTTGGAGTATAACTTGAGAATCTTTATGCAGATGGTCAATAATATAGCGATCCTACCCAGTAAATTCTACCAGCTCAAGTACTTGGATATTTGTGTTCCTGGACAGTACTTTGTTCCAGACTATGATTATTTTTCTCTGGCTTCTTTTCTTGACGCTTCTCCTTCCTTGGAGACTTTCATCTTGGATTTTAATGTAAGTATAATTTTTCATATTGCAATTAGCAAGTATACCTAGTGAGTAGTGACTAATGGATCAACTTGAATATCATGCATTCTGTCTTTAGTTACGTAGGGTATTCGAGGATCCTGAGTCAGTTCTTGGGGAACTCTCGCAATCACATATGCGCCAGACGGCAGAGCGCCACTACGGCAACCTCAAGAGGGTGAAGATCGCCCGTTTCCACCCCACGAAAAGCCTGGTTGAACTAACATGTCATATTCTTGAGAGTACGGCATCGCTTCAATGCCCTACATTGGACACGAAATGCTGTTGTTCTGGGGTTTCTCACAGCAAATCTGGCAAATGCTTCATCTTCGCTGTCAGAGCACACATCGAGGGAAATTTTCCCTCTACGACTAGGCTAGACTTTCCGAAGCCTTGTATTTTAGATGTCAAGTTATCATTGCCATCCAATGTTTAATGAGGTGTCTGCTTATTAAATTACTATGGCCACTTAAGTTTAGAAGAAGTCTTATTATCTGCTGATCTGCACCTCATCGGTGGTTGCGCCTTTGTTTGGTTTGGCTTCGGCTGTTCGGCAGTGTACGCACTACCTGCATGCCTGACTGCCTGTAGTCGGTGTCTTTTTTTGTCTGCTTTTTTTTTCGGCATTGGATATCACATGAAAATGTATCAAGTACTCCAAAGCCCGCTCCACTTTATTTCTCTCTCTCTTGTCCTTCGAAGAACCTCTTGTATCTTCTTTGATCAGATTGCTCATTTCTTCTATGTTGGAGAGTAAAAAGGAATTAGTGGTGTAAGGCCATGTATAATGCAAAGATGCTTAGACTATCTCCAACAGCACCAACCCAAATACGAGACATATTTCATGGTTTAGGTCATCTATAGGGAAAGGGCCACGCACCCAAAACGTCCCTTCTCCAACAGCCAACGCAAAAAGAGAGGAGTCCCGAGCAGTCAAGCCTCAAAACCCGCCTCCCTCCCCGCCGAGTGCCGAGCCGCCATGGACTCGTCGCGCCGCGGGCACGCCTCGAAGCTCGCTTCTCCCTCCTCCCTCTCCTCTCCTTCCAGCCCCCAGAACTAGAAATCGAAGCCTCCGGCACCGCAGAGCTCCGAGGCAATCGTCGGGGGAGGATTGGGGAAGGGCGAGCACCGAGCAACAAGAAGCATGGCCATCGGCGCCACGTTCTGAGCGAGGCAGGTCGTGTCGCCGCCGGGGAGCCTCGTGCGCGTGGGTCAAGCCGCGCCGACGTCGGACCACATCCGCGCGAGGCGGGGCCCACAATGGAGGAGCAGCCGCAGCCGCCGGCTCGAAGGAACCCACCGTGGTCCGCCTGACCGCACCCCACAGCGGAACCACCTAGCCGCGGGCGCGCCTCGCCGAGCCGGCCGCGCCGCGGTAGCGCCGGTGTCGGTGTTTCGAGTTGCCACCAACAAGTAAATTTCTAATATTACGCGTCTAGCTCGGATGGTGTGCTAAGAGGACACGAGATTTATACTGATTCGGGCAGAACGTCCCTACGTCCAGTTCGTTGCTGCTGCTCATGTTACTAGCACTGAAAGTTCGTAGTAGGGGTTACAAACGGTCGAGAGAGGGACATGTCCCAAGTCTCTGATGTAAGGAACGAATGGGTGCCGAGAGCTCGATCGCTGCTTGGCTGCGTGTTCGGGGTTTGGTGGATTGATCGGATTCGAGTCCGATGGTTCGATGCGATGTGTTGCGATCGTTGGTCCGATGTCCTTTGTGGGACACCCTACTTTCTCTTTTATAGGCCAAGGAAAAGCACGGATTACAGTGGAGAAACAGAAGAGAACGAGAGGAAGAAGTCCTTCAGGATCGCTAGGTCCTTCTTCTCCTATATGAGGGTCCGCCGACCTTGTAGACATCAATAGGGACAGCTTCCCGTCGCGGCCCTGTCCATCACTAGCGTCATGTGCAGGCGGCGTCTGCCGGTCATGGCGATCCACTCCGTCCTGGCGGACATCACGGCGAATTAACATGCCCGTCAGTGTTCGTACGGGGGTTAGGCATAAGAGTACCGGTACACTCGATGTTGTTCCTGACGTGAACCCCCAGGTATGTCCTGTCGTGGGTCACGGGCTACATCGAGGCGTGCCAGTCACTTTTCCGGCGTCAGAGCTTTGATCCAGGCCCATACGCTTGGACCTGGAGTGGTTGGCGACGGTATGGGTCTCCATCGGGCGAGACGGAGCCCCCGGCCTTGGAGTCGGGCGAGGCGGAGCCCAAACCCAAGGGTCGAGCGGGGCGGAGTCCGCCCTTAGGGGTCGAGTGACGGGAGCCACCCTTAGGGGTCAGGCGAGGCAGAGCCCGCGACCTCGGTGTCGGGCGAGGCGGAGTCCGCCCTCAGGGGTCGGGCGAGACGGAGCCCGTGGCCTCGGTGTCGGGCGAGGCAAGAGTCCGCCCTTAGGGGTCGGGCGAGACGGAGCCCGTGGCCTCGGTGTTGGGCGAGGCGGAGCCACCCTCAGGGGTCGGGCGAGGCGGAGCCTGCGGCCTTGGTGTCGGGCGAGGCGAAGCCACCCCTTAGGGGTCGGGCGAGGCGGAGCCCGCAGTCTCGGGGTCGGGCGAGGCCGAGTTTGCGCACCTAGGGGTCGGTTGGAGCTGTAGTCACGCTCTCGACTGCTCGGATGAATCAACCTTGTTGGTTATTAGCTCATCCTCTTCGGATACCCTAGTATTGGTCCCCGACAGCCGGCGGCACATGGCCTCCTCGTCGCGGTGTCCCCCCACGTCCTCGCTGCCGCCTCCTTCCCCAAGCCGAGCCCCGCCCCTTCCTCACTTTTCCTCGTCCTCCTCGCGCTGGCCCTGCCCCGATGCCTGCTCCGCCTCCGCTCCGCACGCCTCCTCCTGCTCGTCGCCTCCGACTCCACCTTCGAGTCCTCCGTCAGGGTTGACTACGTGAAACCCGCCAAGTCAGAGCAGGAGGAGGAGGCCTTCGCACCGGAGGAGGAGGACGATGCTGTAGAGGCCTCTTCCGTCGTCGAGGGTGTTGCCGCCGTTGCCACGGGCCGCCCCACCCCGGCGCCATAGATTTGGGTTGAGGGAGAGAAGATGGAGGGAGGACACATATTTGGATTTTTCTCCCTCTTTCTACGTAAAATAGGTGTTTGGTATGCCTACTCTACTAGATGTCATTTTTTTCGTGTGCATGATACATTTTTGGTTTAGGTCGCTATATGGATAGGCTGTTGGAGATCGTCTTCTATCGGCGCTTAAAGAGGGAGGAAGTATAAAATATTATCTAGCAGCCGTAGCCTACAACAGAACAGGCGCTTCATAACTAGAAAACAATGGTAGTTACCTTTTCAGAGCAGTATTTGCTTTAGCCCAGGAGCGGCGGACTGCCTGAAGCGTCGAACGCTTGGTTAGGCAGCGACTCCGCCTACAAGCGCCTGTATCGTGTACACGGTGGCATGCTTCTACGGATGCCCTGCAGGCTGCAGCATGCGTGTATCATGTAAACTTTATTAATTATTATAGCCAAACAACTTTCATAAAAAGGACCCTAAAACATCTTCACATAATGGATCCATGATGTTTTTTTTTCACAGGGATCCGTGTACATCTTTTCGCAATAAATTCGTGGATATATTTCTAAAATGCCTTTTCTTACAAAACAAATCTGAAATCCACATAAAGCTAACGTGACGTGTAAAAAAATTGAAAGGGTTCGTTATCCACCTCTAATCTATAATTTATATGTTATGAACCTATAAAGATTTTTTTAAATGAATGGTTAAAAATAGTAATATTTAACATAGGACAAAACAATTGTGATATGTAAAAAAGAATAGAAGAACATAATGAGTACTAAGATTGCCGTCGGTATTGAATCAGAATATCCGATTGCAAATCACAAGTCCCGTGAGAAAGCATCTTGATGTCTTTACAACGTATACACTCACAACGCGCATGTACTCATCTTTTATGAACACAAATTCTATCTCTATGAGCATCTAGAAAGACTGGACCAATAAATTCACAAAATTGACGAAGTTATTATAGGCATCTCACCAGGGCCGTGCTCCATGCACGTGCAAGCAGTGCGATTCACGGGCCTCCCATTCGTAGGGCCCCCAAAATTACTAATTGTACCAGCAAATTGTCTAATAGAACAATTGTCTTATATTTGATGGAAATATTTCTTGTATTAATTAACAATTACTACGTAGTCGAACCCGACTCTGGCCACACCTGACCACGCACGCACGCACGCCGGCACCGCACGCGAGTTGGTCGTTTCCGTCCGCCTCACTCGCCCCTTCCTCTGCCCGAGTTTCCACCTCGGCACCTCCTCAGATCCAAATCCAGGGAGCGACAGAGATCGGGATGGAGCTGGAGGTGGGGGCGCCATCGCCGGCGAGGTACCTGGGGGGGCTGCGATCATGATGGCCGGCGTGGTGCTCCCGCTGGCGTACATGATCTTCCGCAGCAAGCGCTCGCCGTCCTCCGCCTCCGCCGCGGGGCCCTCCTCCTTCTCCAAGCAGACGTAGGTGTGCTCTGCCTCTCTCCTTCCTTCCTCCATGAGGTGGAGATACCGTCGAGTCGACGCATTAGATCTGCGC
>NW_027097766.1:0-40000 GCF_019320115.1 Miscanthus floridulus | reverse complement strand
CATGTATCTACCATCAAACTCAGAGAGATGCTGTGGGGTGTCAGGAATGGCTTCAGTGGTATGACCTGTCATCTCTAGCCTCTCCTCATCTTCAATGTATTGCTCACGCCTCCCCCTATCACCAAATCCCCTTAAAGCTGCACTACTGCCTGCTACTGTTGACCTCCCTCGACCACGGCAAGGTAGATCCTTGTCTCTTTTCTTATTCATCTTTCTTTTTCCTTTTTGATCATAATCTCTGTGCGCCATCTTCTTAAACGAGGAATGGAGAGAAGAGGGAAGAAACTGCTTAGGCTAGGGGTAGTAGCAACCATCAACGATGTTGAGGGAGGGCTGGCAGCTGTCGAGGCACTGCCTAGAGATTGGCAATGCATGGCCAAGCAATGGTGATGGCAGCGGGCGCGAGAGGAGAGAGAGGCACGGGTGTCGGCATCAGGGGGAAGAGAGAGGGAAAGAAGTTACTACGGACCTGAGGATAAGAGGAAGAATAAATAGGCTTTGCAGTAAAACCATTTGGGCCGAATCTTAATTGAGATTCAAAGTGCGGCACTGCCACACTCCCCAAAATAATGGGAGTTAGCTATAATCTATATGACTCCCTCTATATAAGATATGGACACATATCACCTATATACCATGACCAAAAACAAATAATCAATACTAACCATGATCATGATAGATAAGTTGCTTTTATAAATCATTTACATGCACAATATGAAAATTTTCAACCCTTTTGCCTAGATACTAGTTTATCAAACAGAGGCATGCTAAAATTCAAACCACTGTTATGAGAATCAAGTATATTTAGCTCACTACGCAAAGCACAAAACCTTGACTCATCGAGGGGTTTTGTGAAGATATCAGCTAGTTGCTTTTCGGTGCTCACATGGTGAATTTTGATATCTCCTTTGGTTTCATGGTCTGTTAAGAAATAATGTCGGATGTCTATGTGCTTAGTTCTTGAGTGGCTTACAGGATTATTGGCTAACTTTATGGCACTTTCATTGTCATACAAGAGTGGGATTTTATGTGACATCCAAAATCTTGAAGGGTTTGCCTCATCCAAAGTAGTTGAGCACAACAAGCACCCGCTGCAACATACTCAGCCTCGACGGTGGAAAGGGATACACAATTTTATTTTTTAGAACTCCAAGACACTAGGGACCATCCAAGGAATTGACATGTCCCTAAAGTGCTTTTTCGATCTACTTTGCAACTAGGGATAATCGAAATCCGAATACCCAAGTAGATCAAACCTAGAGCCCTTAGGATACCACAAGCCAAGGTTAGGAGTGTGTACTAAATATCTCAAGATTCTCTTAACGGTCACTAAGTGACACTCTTTTGGGTTGGCTTGAAATCTAGCATATATGCACATACTAAGCATAATATCAGGCCTAGATGCGCACAAATAAAGTAGAGAGCCGATCATGGAACGATATACCTTGGTATCCATGGCTTTCCCTTCAATATTGATATCAAGATGTCCATTGGTTGGCATGAGAGTTTTGATAGGCTTGGCATTCACCATGTCAAACTTCGTGAGCATATCATGGGTGTACTTCATTTGACTAATAAAAGTTCTATCCTTCACTTGCTTGATTTGAAATCCGAGGAAGAACTTCAACTCACCCATCATGGACATCTCAAATCTCTTCGTCATGATCCTACTAAATTCCTCACAAAAAGTATGATTAGTACTACCAAATATTATGTCAACGACATATATTTGGCACACAAAAGGGTAGGGTCGGCTTTGCCTATTTCAAAGCCTTGTTTAAGCAAGAATTCCTTAAGGCATTCATACCATGCTCTTGGTGCTTGCTTAAGCCCATAGAGCACCTTTTGGAGTTTGTAGACATGGTTGGGAGAACTTGGGATCTTCAAAACCCTGGTGGTTGCTCAACATAGACAAGTTCTTGAATGGGGCCATTGAGGAATGCACTCTTCACGTCTATTTGATATAGCTTGAAATTGTGATGAGCGGCATAGGCTAGAAGCATTCAGGATTGCTTCAAGTCTTGCCATCGGTGCATATGTTTCCTCAAAGTCCAAGCCCTCTACTTGAGCTGAAACCTTGAGCAACCAATCTTGCCTTGTTTCTTGTCACCACACCATTCTCATCTTGCTTGTTGCTGAAGACCCACTTGGTGCCTAATGATATTGGTGTTGGGTCTCTCCACCAAGGTCTACACTTGATTTCTTTCTAAATTATTTAGCTCATCTTGCATGGCCATCACCCAATCTAGATCACCAAGTGCTTGCTCAACCTTAAGAGGTTCCAAAGAGAAAACAAATGAGTAATATTGGCAAAAGTTTGCTAAATGTGAATGAGTTGTTATCCCCCTTTCAAAGACTCCCAAGGATGTTGTTAAGGGATGATCCCGTTGTATTGTTTGCCTTAGCCTTGGATGATCAATGGCCTCTTGTCCATCTTCTAGATCTTCATTATCTTCGTGCTTGAATATGGGTTGTAGGTTATGTCCTTAAATCGGAGTTGGACTTGCTGCTGCTCTCAGAGGGAGTGCGGCACTGCTGCCCTTATGTGTGGCACTGCCGCTCTGCTGATTTGCAGTAGGGGTCTGCTCCCCCCTCAGCATCAAGTATGTTAGCGGAACTTTGTTCATCAGCAGCTTGAGGAACCTCCACTTCAGTGACTTCGTCTTCTTGTGGTCTTATATCACCAATAGCTAATTGTTTGATTACTTCACATGGTGGATCCTCCTTTCCTACAATACTTGAATCAACTTGCTCCACTTGAGAGACATTAGATTCATCAAATGTCACTTCTACCACTATTTCAACTCTCCTAGAGGTTTTGCTGAAAACACGATAGGCATGCTCATTTGATCCATAACCAAGAAGAAAACCTTCATCAACTTTAGGTGCAAACTTAGAGGTTTTGGGTTTCTTATTAAGTATGAAACACTTGCACCCAAACACTATAAAGTAGGACACATTTGGTATGTTATAGGTTAGAAGCTCATATGAAGTTTTCTTTAACTTCTTGTGTAGGTAGAGGCGGTTGATGGCATGGCAAGTGGTGTTGACGGCTTCGCACCAAAAGAGGTCCATCATCTTGTACTCATCTAGCATTATCCTTGCCATGTCAATTAGTGTACGATTCTTCCTCTCTACTACACCATTTTGTTGAGGGGTGTATGGAGTTGAGAACTCATGCTTGACGCCTTCTTCATCAAGAAACTCCTCAACTTGGATGTTCTTAAATTCAGTCCCATTGTTGCTTCTCATTTTCTTGATGGGGAGACCGAACTCCTTTTTAGCTTTTCTAATAAAAGTATTCACTTTGTCTCTAACTTAACACTTATCAAACAAGAAAAATACCCAAGTGAAACAGAAATAATCATCAACAATAACAAGACCATATTTGTTACCGCCGATACTTAGGTAGGCGACCGGTCCAAAGAGATCCATGTGTATGAGCTCCAATGGTTGCGTCGTGGTCATGATGCTCTTTGGTGGGTGAGGTACGCCAACTTGCTTTTTGGCTTGACAAGCGCTACATATCCTATCTTTCTCAAAGTGAACATTTGTTAGCCCAAGGATGTGTTCATCCTTTTGAAGTTTGGCCAAGTTCCTCTTCCGAACATGGGCTAGTCAGTGATGCCAAATCCACCCCATACTAGATTTTGCCACTAAACAAGTCTCAAGATTAGCTTTACTTTTATTGAAATCAACTAGGTAAAGTTTGTTCTTTAAATGACCCATAAAGACAATAGAGTAATCCTCCCTTCTAAAGACTTCCACACCATTATTCATAAAGAGACAATTGAAGCCCATCTCACATAATGGCGCGTGCAGGAGCGCCAGGACGCCCAGCCGCCACCGGCGCAGGCGCCGACACAGCAGACCGCGCCGACGCCGCACGTGTGCGACGAGTGCCACCTGATCTTCCCCTCCGGCCAGGCGCTCGGCGGCCACAAGCGGAAGCACTGGTTCCCGGAGAAGCAACAGGCCAAAGCGGCATCGGCATCGGCACCGGCGCCTGCGCCGCGGGACTTCGACCTGAATGAGATGCCCAAGGAGGGGCAAGGGAGAACAACAATTAGCCCTAGCCATCACCCATCATCAGCAATTCAGCATATGCCTGCTTTAAAATCCGTGCTGCCGAAGCAATCAGTATCAATTTTGAAGAGAAATTACAGGAGGTGTCAGTGCATTTTGTCCTAGTTTGTACTGTGTGAGTTAGAAGGCCACAGTTCCATTGCTAGTTCTGTCTGAGTTGTGTCTGTCCGGCTATGCAGGATGTAAAATGTTCTGAATTCTCATGTGTTCCGGCTACTCGATCGATCAGCTATAAGAACGAATGGTCCTGCAGGTTTCCTGTTGTGAGTTCACTGGGTTGTGACAAAAGTACAATATGGTGTGGTGTGAGGAATTTAAAGGTCAAACACTAGTTTATTACTTCCGCACTCCCTAATTATAGGTATTTTTGACCAATTTATATAAAAATAAAAATAAAAATAATAACATTTATGATATCAAATAAATATCATTAGTTTTTTCATTAATTCTATTTTCACAGTATATTTATTTGATGTCATAAATCTTCGTAGTTCTCTATGTAAATTTGGTCAAATCTGATATGTTTTGACTCTCGAATAAAGTTGAAATGATTTATAATTTAGGACGGAGAGAGTATTTTTTTAGGAAAGTCAAACTATTTCTGTTTAAAATTTTAGAGGAAGGCTGTCCAAAATCAAACACAAGCTCTTCTCAAGCACGCACTAGCTGTGCTTTCTTCCATATCATATAAAGCTCGGGTCCTGCTACAATTACTGTCCATGCCTTATTTTCCCACACTAGTGTTCTGATTGATAAAAACAGGGGCTCTTGAAAGTACTTCTAGGCGCCGCCGCCGAGGTAGCAGCGACGTGGAGGGGCGGTCCAGTGGCGGCGGCGAAGGCGATGACACTTCCCGTCGCTTACAGCGCGCCCTTCTAGATCGGACTAGGGCTAGACGTCGGTGGGGCGCTGGCGGCTACGGTGAACCTCGTGACTCGAGCCCTAGCCTCCACCTCCTATTTATTGCGCTGCGTGACGGGGACCCATCAGCCAGAAGAACGGCTGGGCGCCCCCGACTAGGGAGCGGATCAAGGGCCTAATTGGCCGTTGGGCCAAGTTGGTGAAGATCAATCATAACATTCTTCCCATTGATCTCAGTTTATGACTTAAACTTAACTTACTTTATATTTTCCCATTCTATCACAGATCAGTGCATAGAGCGTGCCTCATCGTCACGGTCAGTTGCTATTAGATTTAACAGCTACAATGCACCTCTCTATTTTGAAACAGATTCTCAACTAGGCCCTTAGTATCCAGAAAACATAGGCTTTCCCGTAAACCCATGTCGACTGTGTGTTCTCTGAACGCACTGAGTGGTTAGCCTTTGGTAAGCGAATCCGCAAGTACTTGCTTAGTACTCATATGCTCAATGCTTTAAAAATAATTCTGAATTTTCTCCTTTACAACATATAACTTAATGTCAATGTGTTTGGCAGCACAATTGATCTATTGTCTTAGCAGTTAACTACTTTAAATGATTATTGTTGTTGACTACCATTGTTAAATTCGGGTACTAATTCCCTTAACATCCTTTTGCCTGTTCCTTAAGCCTCATGATAAGTTATACTATAGTATGCATCATTGATGACACCACGACTGTTTCTTTGGAGCTTTTTCATAATAATACTCCAACTGCGAGCGTTAACAACTACTGTGGATTTCAGTACACGTCTCGTCAAGACTTAATATTTGTATCCTCAACTATTTAAGAATACTTGTTCTTTCTTACTCAACATGGGGCCTATGATACTTTGTAAAATTGCAAGACATTCTCAACTCTATTTCAGTGATCTATATCTAGACTAGACTTCTGCCAAAATATCTCGGATACGTAAACTACGTCAGGGTAAGTTCTTACTTGTACTTGTACACTCATCAAGCTTCCAACAGCTGAAGCATATGGAACCATATTCATTTGATCGATCTCATATCGGTTCTTGGAACACTTAAAGTTCTCAAATCTATTACCCTTGACTATAGGAGCAGGCGTAGGTTTACTCACATGCATACTTTATTTCTTTAGAATCTTTTCTTAGTATGCCTTTGCGATAGTCCTAATACTCTATTTTCTTCTATCTCGGTGAATTTCGATTCCTAGAACCAATGACGCTTCACTAAGATCATTCACATTGAAACTTGAGGATAAAACTTCTTCTCCAATGACAGATTAACATCACTACTAGTGAGTAGAATGTTATCTATTCATAGGATGTGAAAAATAAATTTTCCATTCTTGAACTTCACATAAACGCTATTGTCCTTCTTATTTTATTTAAAACCCAAACTTTCTTATTGTTTTCATCAACTTCAAATACTACTGTCTAGAGACTTACTTTTAACCCATAAATGGATTTCTACAGGCGGCATTACATACGTTCTTTTTCTTCCATGACAAAACCTTTGGATTGTGCCATGCAAACGTTTTCATACAAATCCCCGTTGAGGAATGACGTCTTTACATCCATCTGATGTAACTATAAATCGTAATATGCCATTAACACCATTATGATTCTAAAAGAATCCTTGCATAAGACTAGAGAAAAAACTCTCATTGTAATCTATTCATTCTCTTTACGTAAAGCATATTGCTACAAGTCGTGCTTTATATCTTTCTACATTTTCTTTGGAGTCACATTTTGTCTTGTAGACCCATTAATAACCTACTGTTTTGGCTCCATTAGGAATTACTTCTAAGTCCCAAACATCATTGGTATTCATCAAATTCATTTCAACTTCCATAGCTTCTTGCCATTTAAACGAGTAAACGCTTCTCATAGCTTCTTCAAATGAGGTGGGGTCACCCTCCATCTGAATCTCTTTACTAACATAGACTTCATAGTCATCAGAAAAACTGGTTTACTAATTCTTTGAGACCTTCTAGGGCCTCAGCTACTGGCACTTTCATATAGGGCTGTTGTTGCTCTTCATTGCCAAGAGACAATTGATTCTACAGGCTCCTGTATTATAAGATCCTTGTTTTCATTATTCATCTTCTTCAAAGAGCTGACAACAGGTGTTGTATTAGTTATACAACATCAGCAGGTATTGAGAAACTTGTTGCTCCTGAGTCATTGGAGTGGGCACGCAGTCCCTCTTCTCTTCAAGTCTTAGGTCTCTACATACCTCTACATACCATGCTCTCTCAGATCTTCCCATCTTTTCTAAAGATAGTGTATCTTCAAATATCTTATTTTGGGTTTAATCTGTTAAAACCTCATATGTCGCTTTAAGCACCACCTTAACATCTTTGAGGCTTACTACGCTACCTTCCTATCGAAACTTTAAAAGGTCCATGAATTTATCTATTTCTCTGCTTAGGGGTATCATTGTTGTGACCGTTGTACTCCTCCAACGGCCGCATTCATCTTAATTAATCTTTATCCCACTCTTAATGAAGAGTATCTTTCTTAATTGATCTTTATCTCACTCTTAATGAACAATATTTTTCTTAATTGATCTTAATATTCTCCCCCTCGAAATATGGTATGAACTTTAATGCCATAATTTCGAGAACTATTTAGAAAACCTGTGAATGAGGAGACACTTATAATTTACTTCATTTACATGATTATGTCATATAAACAAAGTTATTTCTTGATCCATTTAGGGGTACACTTTCCTTATTTCACTTCAAGAACTCAACGAGGTCTTTCATTAGCAGTACTTTTGCAAGTCACGCTTGCATCTTTTCTTATCTTTTGGTTAGTATTGACCATAACGATGCATTTCTATTGTGCCACGGTCAATAGTAGGATAACATAAGAGCTACACAAACTTCTCTCGCTATGCGGGATACAAAACATGCGAATCATCACAAAACTTCTCCCGCCATACAGGATTGACTAGCATAAGTACTATGCCAAAACTTCTCCCCATGCGGGATTAATCTATACCCAATTTACTGTAACAAAAACTTAGTCATAACGACTAAAACATTCACTTATTTCTTTATTTTCCAATTAAATCTTCCCGTTGGTTTCAATTTAATCAAAAAATAGTAAACTAACAATAAAAACAGTCCTAAAGTGGCTTGACTCAAGCCTTTTCATTCACATAGCCCAGCATTGCAGCCCATTGGCTTGTAGCTGAGTGATCTTGTTGGTTAAAATAGAAATATACAAGGTGCTTCTGCATCAATTCTACATCACCGTTGGGCAGAAAATAAAATTAATACGTAAAACTTATAAATCAACTTGAAATGCATATAACTATTCTTCAAAATTAAATTCTCTCCTTGGTTCGAATTTAATTAGAAGATAATCAACATCATTGCAGCAGAAACTTGATAATAAAATACATTCTATTAGTTCAGGAGCATTTCTTGGTCTTTATCCACTCTCTAAAAAATTGACCATCTTAGTGTAAAATTTATCAGAGATTTAAACTTCAACCTTAAACTCATTATAATATTGTTATCATCAACGTTGGTCAGAAAATAACAATACCATAATTTAACATAAACAAAAATAGACTACTCCTCTAATTTAATTTTTTCCATTGGTTTCAATTTAATTAGAGGATAAACATAATCATAATTTACTAAATATAACTGCTCTTCAAATTAAATTCTCCCATTGGTTCAAACTTAAATGGAAGATGATCAACATTAAACTTTGCAGCGGAAACATGAATAAATTCTTTATCTACTTTTTAGAAGCATTTTACTTTACTCATCTACTCTCTGAAAAAATTATCCCATTGGTTTAAATTTTCATAGAGATTCAAAATTTGACAAAATTCATCAAAATTGGTTCTGAAAATAATAAAGCAAAACTCTATGTTTACTACTCATTCGGCCCGGCCTGGCGAAAATAGTACGTGGCCCAGTCCGCACGTGCGCTGCCGCCCTCTATCATGGCCCAGCTTCGCAAAAACGGCCCACGATGGCCGCTCGCGCTGCGCTACCTTGCGTCCTAGGCCGCAACCTAGGCCTGGGCCAGGAAACAACTCGCCCACTTGGGCATAATTTTGTCTGAGCGCTATGAGCCATCGATCTGCATAGTACGGTTGTCCGCGCATCTTGCCCAGGTAAAAACCCGCCGCGGTCGCGTCCTGTGGAAATCCTAGTTCATTTGCTTCCTCTGCTTCTCTCTCTTACCACCGCAGCGGCCAACTCTCTCTCCTTTCTCACCTAGCAACATGGCGGTCGGAGACGGCGGTGCCACCGCCAGTCCCCTTGCCGATGCGTGCGCCCACCATAGGGTGAGCGCGCCGCCGTTGAGCGGTCTAACGATGACGCCCTGAGCATGTGTGCGTGGCTCCCCAAAACCCTAGAGAACATTTTCTCCTTACCCTTCTCTCTCTACGCCGCAGCGCAACGGAAAAGAAGGAGAGCAGTGGAGTAGTGCCGCCGCTAGTCCCCTTGCTGACGCGCGCGCTCACCCTAGGCTGAGTGCGCCGCCATCGAGCTATCCAGGCGACGGTGCCCTAGTCTCCCACACGCACTGCGGTGGGGCTCGCCCTAAAAACCCTAGCATTTTCCATTCCCCTTTCTCCTTTGTCAGCTCTTAGTGTAGTAGACACCGGAGAAAAAGTGTGGCGTCACCGCGGGTCCCCTTGCCAAAGCACGCGCTCCCTGGTGGATGAGTGCGCCGCTATCGAGCGGTTCTGTGATGGTGCCCTTAGTCGGGGCTCGCACGCACGGCGACGAGCGTAGCTCGACCATCTCCACGGCAGGTGCTTCTTCCCGCGTACGGTAGTATCGACAGTGGTGAAGAAAACCAGGTAGGTTCCTTCCCCTCTCCGTCCATTCCCTTCTAGGGTTAGGGTTAGGGTTTTGGGTTGGAGTTCGATCAGATTTGAATCACCTCTTTCTTGATTTCTTTTCTGTTTTCTACCCCAAACTGGATCTACCCACTAGCAACCTGGCTTTGATACCATTGATGGATCTAAAAGTACTTCTAGGCATAGATCAGTGGGTAATACTTAGCTGATACAATACCTTGTTAAGTACCTCATTGAGCGCAGTCATGACCATGGCACCACCGACAAGGTAGCAGCGATGTGGAGGCGTGGTCTAGTCGTGGTGGCGAAGGCGATAGCGCTTCCCGTCGCTTACATCACGCCCTTCTAGATCAGACTAGGGCTAGGACATCAGTGGGAAGCTAGCGGCTATGGTGAACCTCGTGACTTGAGCCCCAGCCTCCACCTCCTATTTAATGCATTGCGCGACGGGGGACCTAAAGGATCTCTGGAACGCCTAGAGGGGGGGGGGTAAATAGGCCTGTAAAAATTCAACTCAAACCAAAGTCAAGTTCACCCATGGCACTGCCGCTCCAAACAGCAGGCACTGTTGCACCTACAGGAGAGATTAGTTCACAGTTCAAAATCTACCCAACGAAATTTAGATCGGGTAAATTTCTTAGCTTTCTGCAGGGTAGTAGATCATAGATCGATAGCTGAAAGTGGTGGGAATACCACACACAAGTAGGTCGGCCTCAAACTCTAGAAATCACCTCAACAACAATAAGAACACAAGTATAGCAACATAAGCACAAGATGACATAAGGATTTATCCCGTGGTTCAGCTCGCCACCAAGGATTGCCTAAGTCCATGTTGTTGAGGTATACCACTAAGGCTTAGGGCTTTGCGACCCTACCTCGTTCTCAAGTTAAGAGAGTGAACTCTTGAGATGAGGGGTGATTATACTTGCTGCAAGAGGTGGTTACAAACCTCCCGAGGCTACCACACAAGTTGGCAAGCTCCACGGGCGATGCTCTAGTCGGCTAGGAGCCAAGCTCCAAGAGTAACAAACACAACCGTCACATAAAACGTGAACCAAGTGCTCTTTAGAGTTTGGAAATCAATGGAGCTGATCTCTAATCGAGTTCTGAACCCCATATCCCTCAAGGATTAATGGGGAAATCAATGGATTTGCTTGGGGGCTTGAGGTCAACAATAGAGTGAGAGAGAGAGCTCCTGCTCTGTTTTGAGCGTTCTAAAGTGAGGAAGAAGAGGTAGGTATCCGCTGGAAAGGAAGGAGAAAGGTATATATACTCCCCAGCCCCCAATGGTCACTTAAATTGCAGATAGCCGTTGGGGAGAAAAGACACCCAAGGGGTCAGGCGAGACGAAGGCCGTTGCCTCGAGGTCGGGCGAGACAGAGCCCATGGCCTAGAGGTCAGGTGAGATGGAGCCCGCAACTTTGGGGTCAGGCGAGTCAGAGCTCGTACCCAAGGGGCTGGGCAAGACAGAGCACGCACCCAAGGGGTCGGGTAAGACAGAGCTCGCACCCAAGGGGTCGGGCGAGACAGAGCTCGTGACCAAGGGGTTGGGCGAGCCAGATCCCATGACCTTGGGGTCGAGAGAGCCTCTCTTCAAGTGTGGCAGTGTCGCACCATGCAAGACAGCAATGGTAATAGTGAAGTGTAGACTATCTTGGTTGTAAATATGAGGATGCTTGTGGTTGTTTGAGCACTTGGTAGCACATAATAGCTTAAGCATTGTGCCCCCCTTTACAGTATGGCTTTTTCTATACTTAAATTCAATATATAAAAGAATTTAAACCTCCTTTGAGTTTGAAGCCATCTACATTTGTAATTGGGTGCTCCACCATTTTGTGTAGCATCCTCAAATATAAATTCTCTACTTGTCATCTCGATAAATCTCATTAGTTCTCTAATTGCGTGCTCATTATCACCAAAACCCATAATTAAGGCTTGATTGCACTTTCAATCTCTCCCTTTTTGGTGATTGATGACAACCCAATTAGAGCTTACAAAAGATATGAAATAAATACTAAGATTTTTATGCCATGGGTGTAGAGCCTCTCCCTAAGTATGTGAATAGAGAATTGAATTCTCAAATTGGTATAAGAAACCAAGATTCACATTTTAGTAAAAGTGATGGGGCTCCCCCTACATCAATGCTCTTGTGGGGTGTTGCATACTGTGTCAGGTATGTAAAACATGATACAAATGATAGTTTATGCACAACATGGTTTGCTGTTGCAGCTGGGTACAGCAATGCTGCACTTGCTGTAACAACACAGATCAAAATAGACACCAGATAACATGTGATACATATAAAGATATACATTCTAGCACAATTGTATCACAAGCGACAACATAGATTAATATATGTCCATATCCCACACAAAGAGTCAAATAGTAGCATACTAACACTCATCGAATAGGACATGAAGCGCAACTGCTGACCTTGGCATCAAAAAGTTGTTGTTGACCCCTCTAATTTTCTCATCCTTTGGCATAAAGCACCAAAAAGAGAAGAAAAGAAGAAAGATCAACACCTACTCGCCATCTCCCTGGATGTCCATCCAATCAATATCATCAGTTCATCACCTCTTGCAGCAGTGGCACCTCCTACAGCAGTCCCAGCACCGCCATCACCATCATCGTCGTTGGAGTCAATACGTGCATGGCCCTAACGGTGAGTAGTGGCGGTGTAGTGAGTGGAACGCCTCGGCTCCTGTCTCTGACGATATCCCTTTATGGTCTCATCCCAATCTGCTGCTCGTCCCTGCTCCTCCTCCTCATCATCATCATCCTTATCATCTGAATCTATGTTGGAGAGACTCGAAAGGTCATATTGTGGAGGAGGTGGAATAGGAGGAAGTGGTGGAAGGTCCTGTCCACGCTGCTGACGCTACTCAAGCTATGTCTCATACGCTCTGTCAGCTACATAGGTGCACTTGCTAAAGATTGCCTTCAACCACTTGCCAAACTTCTTTATCTTGCATCCTCTTTGAGACCTAGAGCGAGAAGATTTATGGATGTCTATATGAGCATGAGAGCTCCCCGCTACCTAAGTAGCTGCAGCTGGCTAGGTCTTCTCAATTTTGTAGACGGTGTGTATCCCATCCTTCAGAAAATAAAATCCAGTGACCCTCTTAATCATGAACATGAGGTAAGGGGCATAGGGTAGCCCCTCCTCCCATCCTCCACTACAAATCTCAACTTAGTCCACATGAATTTAGGGACATTGAACCTGTCCCCATCTAGAGCAAATCTAGCCAACACATTTCTCACATAGCCATTAATATCTGAGGCTGCTCCATCCTTTGGGTTGACGGTGTTCCTAATGAGGTTGTTGAGGATGTAATAGAAGCTACGTAGACCACTCCTCTTGCCATCTACAATCCTATCTCTCCACATGTAACTGATGTTATGGATCTTAGCTCGAGACTCATCATAAATGTAAGTGTAACCTCTATGCTCCTCCCCAAAGCCAAGAATCTGACTGAAAGTGACAAAGTTGACTCAGTTGTGCCGACCATCAGTCATCCAGTGAATCTCATCAGAGTTCTGGTCATAGAAGTATGTGGCACAAAACTATGCAAGGACCTCCTCATTCCAGTTATATAGGAAACCCATGATGTTTGAAAGCTGAAACCTATCACAAATTTTGATTACCTTCTCAAACTCAGACTCCTCCTTCTTTTGCATCTCATCCCAATCAATATATTGCATCTTGATGATCTTGATTTTCTTGAATGCAAGAATGACAGTGGCATAAAAGTTGGAATGAAACTCATTCCAGAATGTGTAATCAATACTCAAATCCTTGCGTACTGTATAGGGATTGATCCTCCTTGCCTCTTCCACCAGCTTCCAACACTTAGAATAGTTGACAACCACATGCTGTCGAAGACATCTGGAGGTCTCATGATGATCTCACCCTCAAAATCTCTCATGTATCTACCATCAAACTCAGAGAGATGCTGTGGGGTGTCAGGAATGGCTTCAGTGGTATGACCTGTCATCTCTAGCCTCTCCTCATCTTCAATGTATTGCTCACGCCTCCCCCTATCACCAAATCCCCTTAAAGCTGCACTACTGCCTGCTACTGTTGACCTCCCTCGACCACGGCAAGGTAGATCCTTGTCTCTTTTCTTATTCATCTTTCTTTTTCCTTTTTGATCATAATCTCTGTGCGCCATCTTCTTAAACGAGGAATGGAGAGAAGAGGGAAGAAACTGCTTAGGCTAGGGGTAGTAGCAACCATCAACGATGTTGAGGGAGGGCTGGCAGCTGTCGAGGCACTGCCAGAGATTGGCAATGCATGGCCAAGCAATGGTGATGGCGCGGGCGCGAGAGGAGAGAGAGGCACGGGTGTCGGCATCAGGGGGAAGAGAGAGGGAAAGAAGTTACTACGGACCTGAGGATAAGAGGAAGAATAAATAGGCTTTGCAGTAAAACCATTTGGGCCGAATCTTAATTGAGATTCAAAGTGCGGCACTGCCACACTCCCCAAAATAATGGGAGTTAGCTATAATCTATATGACTCCCTCTATATAAGATATGGACACATATCACCTATATACCATGACCAAAAACAAATAATCAATACTAACCATGATCATGATAGATAAGTTGCTTTTATAAATCATTTACATGCACAATATGAAAATTTTCAACCCTTTTGCCTAGATACTAGTTTATCAAACAGAGGCATGCTAAAATTCAAACCACTGTTATGAGAATCAAGTATATTTAGCTCACTACGCAAAGCACAAAACCTTGACTCATCGAGGGGTTTTGTGAAGATATCAGCTAGTTGCTTTTCGGTGCTCACATGGTGAATTTTGATATCTCCTTTGGTTTCATGGTCTGTTAAGAAATAATGTCGGATGTCTATGTGCTTAGTTCTTGAGTGGCTTACAGGATTATTGGCTAACTTTATGGCACTTTCATTGTCATACAAGAGTGGGATTTTATGTGACATCCAAAATCTTGAAGGGTTTGCCTCATCCAAAGTAGTTGAGCACAACAAGCACCCGCTGCAACATACTCAGCCTCGACGGTGGAAAGGGATACACAATTTTATTTTTTAGAACTCCAAGACACTAGGGACCATCCAAGGAATTGACATGTCCCTAAAGTGCTTTTTCGATCTACTTTGCAACTAGGGTAATCGAAATCCGAATACCCAAGTAGATCAAACCTAGAGCCCTTAGGATACCACAAGCCAAGGTTAGGAGTGTGTACTAAATATCTCAAGATTCTCTTAACGGTCACTAAGTGACACTCTTTTGGGTTGGCTTGAAATCTAGCATATATGCACATACTAAGCATAATATCAGGCCTAGATGCGCACAAATAAAGTAGAGAGCCGATCATGGAACGATATACCTTGGTATCCATGGCTTTCCCTTCAATATTGATATCAAGATGTCCATTGGTTGGCATGAGAGTTTTGATAGGCTTGGCATTCACCATGTCAAACTTCGTGAGCATATCATGGGTGTACTTCATTTGACTAATAAAAGTTCTATCCTTCACTTGCTTGATTTGAAATCCGAGGAAGAACTTCAACTCACCCATCATGGACATCTCAAATCTCTTCGTCATGATCCTACTAAATTCCTCACAAAAAGTATGATTAGTACTACCAAATATTATGTCAACGACATATATTTGGCACACAAAAGGGTAGGGTCGGCTTTGCCTATTTCAAAGCCTTGTTTAAGCAAGAATTCCTTAAGGCATTCATACCATGCTCTTGGTGCTTGCTTAAGCCCATAGAGCACCTTTTGGAGTTTGTAGACATGGTTGGAGAACTTGGGATCTTCAAAACCTGGTGGTTGCTCAACATAGACAAGTTCTTGAATGGGGCCATTGAGGAATGCACTCTTCACGTCTATTTGATATAGCTTGAAATTGTGATGAGCGGCATAGGCTAGAAGCATTCAGATTGCTTCAAGTCTTGCCATCGGTGCATATGTTTCCTCAAAGTCCAAGCCCTCTACTTGAGTGAAACCTTGAGCAACCAATCTTGCCTTGTTTCTTGTCACCACACCATTCTCATCTTGCTTGTTGCTGAAAACCCACTTGGTGCCTAATGATATTGGTGTTGGGTCTCTCCACCAAGGTCTACACTTGATTTTTTTCTAAATTATTTAGCTCATCTTGCATGGCCATCACCCAATCTAGATCACCAAGTGCTTGCTCAACCTTAAGAGGTTCCAAAGAGAAAACAAATGAGTAATATTGGCAAAAGTTTGCTAAATGTGAATGAGTTGTTACCCCCTTTCAAAGACTCCCAAGGATGTTGTTAAGGGATGATCCCGTTGTATTGTTTGCCTTAGCCTTGGATGATCAATGGCCTCTTGTCCATCTTCTAGATCTTCATTATCTTCGTGCTTGAATATGGGTTGTAGGTTATGTCCTTAAATCGGAGTTGGACTTGCTGCTGCTCTCAGAGGGAGTGCGGCACTGCTGCCCTTATGTGTGGCACTGCCGCTCTGCTGATTTGCAGTAGGGGTCTGCTCCCCCCTCAGCATCAAGTATGTTAGCGGAACTTTGTTCATCAGCAGCTTGAGGAACCTCCACTTCAGTGACTTCGTCTTCTTGTGGTCTTATATCACCAATAGCTAATTGTTTGATTACTTCACATGGTGGATCCTCCTTTCCTACAATACTTGAATCAACTTGCTCCACTTGAGAGACATTAGATTCATCAAATGTCACTTCTACCACTATTTCAACTCTCCTAGAGGTTTTGCTGAAAAACACGATAGGCATGCTCATTTGATCCATAACCAAGAAGAAAACCTTCATCAACTTTAGGTGCAAACTTAGAGGTTTTGGGTTTCTTATTAAGTATGAAACACTTGCACCCAAACACTATAAAGTAGGACACATTTGGTATGTTATAGGTTAGAAGCTCATATGAAGTTTTCTTTAACTTCTTGTGTAGGTAGAGGCGGTTGATGGCATGGCAAGTGGTGTTGACGGCTTCGCACCAAAAGAGGTCCATCATCTTGTACTCATCTAGCATTATCCTTGCCATGTCAATTAGTGTACGATTCTTCCTCTCTACTACACCATTTTGTTGAGGGGTGTATGGAGTTGAGAACTCATGCTTGACGCCTTCTTCATCAAGAAACTCCTCAACTTGGATGTTCTTAAATTCAGTCCCATTGTTGCTTCTCATTTTCTTGATGGGGAGACCGAACTCCTTTTTAGCTTTTCTAATAAAAGTATTCACTTTGTCTCTAACTTAACACTTATCAAACAAGAAAAATACCCAAGTGAAACATGAAATAATCATCAACAATAACAAGACCATATTTGTTACCGCCTGATACTTAGGTAGGCGACCGGTCCAAAGAGATCCATGTGTATGAGCTCCAATGGTTGCGTCGTGGTCATGATGCTCTTTGGTGGGTGAGGTACGCCAACTTGCTTTTTGGCTTGACAAGCGCTACATATCCTATCTTTCTCAAAGTGAACATTTGTTAGCCCAAGGATGTGTTCATCCTTTTGAAGTTTGGCCAAGTTTCCTCTTCCGAACATGGGCTAGTCAGTCGATGCCAAATCCACCCCATACTAGATTTTGCCACTAAACAAGTCTCAAGATTAGCTTTACTTTTATTGAAATCAACTAGGTAAAGTTTGTTCTTTAAATGACCCATAAAGACAATAGAGTAATCCTCCCTTCTAAAGACTTCCACACCATTATTCATAAAGAGACAATTGAAGCCCATCTCACATAATTGAGACGGAACAACAAATTGTAACCTAACGAATCAACATGTAAAATATTTGTAATTGAATGCTCAAGGGTTATAGCAACTTTATCGAGACCTATCACATCCCTCTTAGAGTTGTCTCCAAAGAGAATATTTTCATTTGAGTCCATCTTCGGGGTATATGATGAGAACATATTCCTTTCTCTGGTCATATGATTTGTACATCCACTATCGAGCAGTCCAACTTGACCCACCTAGAGGAGTATGCCTACAAAACAGATTTAGTTGCTTGATTTAAGACCCCAATTTGACTTGGGGCCTTGCATGTTAGTCATAAGAAATTTAGGAACCTAAATAGAAGTATTCCTATATGTGTTGGCTTTCTTTCCAACATATTTGGCAACCACTTTTACACTGTTGTTGTTCCTTAAAACAAAATACAAAGTCAAGCTTTGTCGAGGTGGTTGAAACTTTGGTTGGTAGGCATAATTGTTCATAGTGCCCCACACTGATTCCTTTAGCTTCTACTGAACCTATTTCTGCTAGGACACTTTCTTCTTAGGGCTTAGTTTGATCAGGAGCAGAATTGGTAGCCTTCCCATTTTTACGAGGAGCGGCATAGCCAGCCTTCACTGCGGCACCAATGCGGTGTGGCACTGCCTCTCTTGTGTAGGCTGATCTGTACCAACTCTTTCCTTCCTCTCAAACTTGACACACTCATAAGCCATTTATGATCTTTCTTCCATTTGTTTTGGCTCCTACTAGTGTGCCCAAGCCCATGCTTGATTGAGGGGTGTCTTCCTTGCTTGAATTGAGGCACTTTTGAATTATTTACCTTCTTGTCACTTACTTGAGCCTTACCACTCAAGCAGCCCTTGCCAATAATCTCATTGAGTCTAGCAATTTCTTTTCTCATTGCCTCCATATTTGCAAGGTTAGTGGAATAAGCATTCAAATCAATATTATAACATTTTCCATAACCTTGACTAGTGAAGGTAGTAGGGGCATCCTTTGCCTTAGAGGGATGTGAGTTACTATCCCAAAGAATGTTATATTGCAGCTCAAGTTCTTTGTACTTTTCATCTAAGTCACAATACTTTTTCTTGAGAGCAATATTTTCTTTCTTTGTGATAACATGGTCCCCTTGTTCTTTGGCCAAGGCCTTGCGCAAGGATTCCACCTCACTTCTCTCTAATGCAAGAGCTTCCTTGCTAGCAATATAGAGATCCTCTTGTTGGATAAGAGTTTCTTCTCTAGATTCTAGCTCGGCTTGGACACTCTCTAAGTCCTCCATTAGTTTAGTGATAAATAGTTTGGTCTTTCCATCTAAGTTCTTAGTTAATTGATCAATTTCTTCATCACTAGATTCATCATCACTAGAGATATCACTAGGAGGTGGAGGTGGAGGAGCTTTGGCCTTGGATTTAGATTTTACCTTCTCACCCTTTGCCATAAGACAAATATGAGGGGAGTAGTAGTCATCATCGGACATGTTGGTGAAGAGTCTTGGTGAAGAAGATGGCCCATGGATAGCAATGGTTGCAACTTTCTCATCTTCTTCACTTGAGCTTTCAATTGATGAATCCCATTCATGCCCAATGTGAGCTTCTCCCATGTTTTTCTTGCTCTTTCTCCGGTCGACCTTGTCCTTCTTCTCTTTTTTATACTTGTTCTCCTTGATCTCATGTGGGCACTTGGCAATAAAGCGATCGGTGCTTCCACAATTGTAGCATGTCCTCTTCTTCTTGTTTGGAAACTTCCTCTTTACTACCTTGTACCCTTGCTTCTTCAACCCTTTGTGAAACCTCCTCATAAAGAGAGCAACATCATCCACTTTCTCATATTGGTCATCATCATGTTCACTCTCACTAGAGGATGAGGTGGTCTCTACTCTTTCTTGAACTTGCTTGATTTCTTTGGGCTTGCTAATTGAAGCTTTCTTGTTGGTCTTAGACTTGCTAGTAGAACCTTGCTTGCTTAATTTGTTGGCCTTGAGAGCTACATCCTTGTTGATCTTGATGCATTCTAGCTTTGCTTGCAATTCTCTAAGCTTCTTCCTCTCATTTGCTTCTTCTCTTTGCATTTCAAAGGTTAAGATCCTCCTAAGCACATCATTTGGTGTGAAGTACTAAAACTTCTTCTTGTCTCTAATTAGAGTTACTATGGTCTCATTTCTTGGTGAATAAGCTTCAAATATAATCTTGACAACTTTGTGATCATCTAGCTCATCACAACCATAGCCTCTAATCTTGCCCACCATGGTCATCAACCTATCAAACATCTCTTGTGGCCCTTCTCCATCCAAGATAACAAACCGGTTGAGCTTGGACATCAACAAATCAATTCTTGCCTTTCTTACTTTATCAACTCCTTCATGTGCAAGATCTAAAGTATCCCAAATTTGCTTGGCAACATCCACACCAACCACTCTATTGTACTCATCACCATCCAAGGCACTAAGTAACACACTAGTAGCTTGACCGTTGAGGTGGATGATTCTCATTTTTTTCCATGGTTGGATTCTTGGGATCAACCGGTGGCTCAAATCCATTGCAAACAACCTCCCAAATGCCGGTATGAAGACCTATAAGATAGGCTCTCATCAAGTGCTTCCACTTGGCAAAGTTAGTCCCATTGAAATGAGGTAACTTGCCCGCGGGCACATTGATGAAAGACGTGCGATCATAGTTAGTCATAGACATAGAAGAATAGTTAAAGGATACGGTGGCATATTTATTATCGTCATTCTTCTTGTCATTTCCTTTCTTGTCCTTCTTGCTATGCACTTGGTAGGACTCATCATCATCACCATCTTCAGAGCTACTAGATAGCTCACTTGAAGATGCAATGGAGGCTTTTGCTTCTTGTTCCTTCTTCTTTCTTGATTCTCTTCTTTTTTTCTTCTAGCTTCTCTCTTGAGTCTTCTTTCTTCTTTTCTTGCTTTCTTCTCTTCTAACCGCTGCTACTCCTTCTTCTTCTTCTCTCTTGCTTCTCTTTTCTCTTTTTTTTCTTCTTCTTCTTTATTTTGCACTTTTTCAGCATCGGTTGCCTCTAGCTGTGGGAGCATGGAGTTGCTTGTTGTAGCGGTGCTAAGCTCACTGCTGTTGGTGCCATGCACCCCAACGTCCCCCGGATCGACGCTGATTGGCTTCACAACACCAGATCCCCCCAGGCTCCATACCCCACGTAGTGAAGCGCACACGAGGTAACCTGGCTTCGATACCACTTGAAGGATCTCTGGAACACCTAGAGGGGGGTGAATAGGCATATAAAAATTCAACTCAAACCAAAATTAAGTTCACCCACGGCACTACCGCACCTATAGGAGAGATTAGTTCATAGTTCAAAATCTATCCAACGAAATTTAGATCGGGTAAATTTCTTAGCTTTCTATAGGGTAGTAGATCACAGATCGACATCTGAAAGTGGTGGGAATACCACACATAAGTAGGTCGGCCTCAAACTCTAGAAATCACCTCAACAACAATAAAAACACAAGTGTAGCAACACAAGCACAAGACGACACAAGGATTTATCCTGTGGTTCAGCTCGCCACCAAGGCTTGCCTAAGTCTAAGTTGTTGAGGTATACCACTAAGGCTTAGGGCTTTGCGACCCTACCTCGTTCTCAAGTCAAGAGAGTGAACTCTTGAGATGAGAGGTGATTATACTTGTTGCAAGAGGTGGTTACAAACCTCCCGGGGCTGCCACACAAGTTGGCAAGCTCCACGAGGGACGCTCTAGCCGGCTAGGAGCCAAGCTCCAAGAGTAACAAACACAACCGTCGGCTAAAACATGAACCAAGTGCTCTTTATAGTTTGGAAATCAATGGAGCTACTCTCTAATCGAGTTTTGGACCCCTTATCCCTCAAGGATTGATGGAGAAATCAATGGATTTGCATGGGGGTTTGAGGTCAACAATGGAGTGAGATAGAGAGAGAGAGCTCCTACTTTGTTTTGAGTGTTCTGAAGTGAGGAAGAAGAGGCAGGTATCCATTGGGAAGGAAGGGGAAAGGTATATATACCCCCTAGCCCCCAACGATCACTTAAATCGTAGATATCTGTTGGGGAGAAAAGGAAAAGGCATATATACCCCCAGCCTTCAATGGACACCGCACCCAAGGGGTCAGGCAAGACAAAGCCAACTGCCTCAAGGTTAGGTGAGATAGAGCCCATAGCCTAGAGGTCGGGCGAGACAGAGCCTGTGACTTTGGGGTTGGGCGAGACGGAGCTCGCACCCAAGGGGTCGGGCGAGTCAGAGCTCGCATCCAAGGTGTCGGGCGAGACGGTGCTCGCACCCAAGGGGTCAGGTGAGCCGGATCCTACGACCTAGGGGTCAGGAAAGCCTCTCTTCAAGTGTGGGAAAGGTCCTAATATGGCTAGAGGGGGGTGAATAGCCTATTTAAAAATCTACAAATCAACTAGAGCAATTTGATTAGTATGACAAATAGCGTAATGCAAACTTACTCTAGCTCTACAAGGGTTGCAAGCCACCTATCCAACAATTCTAGTTGCAATGCTTACTTAGGCACCCAAACTTGCTATGTAACTACTCACTTAAGGGCTCTCAAACTTGCTACTCTAAAGAGCTCAACAAGATGAATGTAAATAAAGTGAGTAGGGTGATTATACCACCGTGTAGGGGATGAACCAATCATAAGATGAAGATTAAGCCAATCACCAGGAGAATGCAAATGACAAGAGACAACCGATTTTTCTCCTGAGGTTCACGTGCTTGCCAACACGCTAGTCACCGTTGTGTCGACCAACACTTGGTGGTTCGGCGGCTAAGAGGTGTTTCACAAACCTCGTCCACATGATTGGACACCGCAAGAACCTACCCACAAGTGAGGTAACTCAATGACACGAGCAATTTACTAGAGTTACCTTTCGACACTCCGCTGGGAAGGTACAACTCCCCTTACAACCACCAGAGATGGCCACGAACAATCACCAACTCGTGCCAATCCTCCACCGCTGCTCCAACCATCTAGGTGGTGGCAACCACCAAGAGAAACAAGCGAAATCCATAGCACAACACGAATACCAAGTGCCTCTAGATGCAATCACTCAAGCAATACACTTGGATTCTCTCCCAATCTCACAATGATGATGGATCAATGATGGAGATGAGTGGGAGGGCTTTGGCTAAGCTCATAAGGTTGCTATGTCAATGAAAATGTGCAAGAGTTGGAGCTTCAACTGGCCATGGGGCTTAAATAGAATCCCTCAAGAAATAGAGCCGTTGTACCCCTTTACTGGGCACACTGCGGGCTGATCGGACGCTTCGATCAGACTGACCGGACTCTAGACCCAGCGTCCAGTCAACCGATGTAAGCCACGTGTCATTGTCCATTCAACAGGAACCACCCGATTGCAACGGCTAAGTAGTGACCAGATGCTCTGGCACAAGTGACCGGACGCTGACCCCCCAGCGTCTAGTCATTTCCAGTAAGCTCCCAAAACCATCTTTTGCCGACCGAACACGTCCGATCAAGCTTGACCGGACATAAACCAGCATCCGGTGCTTAACCCTAGTCACTGTGCCATTCGACAACACGACCGGACACAGCCCTTCAGCGTCCGGTCGTTGGGTGATCCAGCGTCCGGTCAGTTTGACCGACGCCAGCATCTTTGCGACTAACTCCATTTCACTTTAAACTTCTTCACCCTTGCTCATGTGTGCCAACCACCAAGTGTATCACCTTGCGCACATGTGTTAGCATATTTTCACAAATATTTTCAAGGGTGTTAGTACTCCACTAGATCCTAAATGCATATGTAATGAATTAGAGCATCTAGTGGCACTTTGATAACTGCATTTCGATACGAGTTTCACTCCTCTTAATAGTATGGCTATCTATCCTAAATGTGATCACACTCGCTAAGTGTCTTGATCACCGAAACAAAATGGCTCCTACAATTTTACCTTTGCCTTGAGCCTTTTGTTTTTCTCTTTCTTCTTTTCCAAGTTTAAGCATTTGATCATCACCATTGTCATGATCTTTGTCATTGCTTCATCACTTGGAGTAGTGCTACCTATCTCATAATCACTTTGATAAACTAGCTTATCACTTAGGGTTTCATCAATTAACCAAAACCAAACTAGAGCTTTCAATCTCCCTCTTTTTGGTAATTGATGACAACCCTTTCACAAAGATATGAATTGAGATTTAATTGGATTCACATTGCTTGCCCAAGCATATCTACCATGTGTAAAAGAATATGGACAAGTTTCATGAACTCCAAATGGTAGTAAATGCTCCCCCTACATATGTGCTAAGAGTTTGAATTGTAGCTTGCACATATTATTAGATAGGAAATATATGAGTCAATTTCTATCAAATGATGCTAAGGTATAAGAGATGGACCTTTGAAGTGTGATACCAATCGGAGTGCACCAATATACCATCCTTAGCACCATTAGTAACTCGACATACACAAAAACTAGAATACCCCATGAGACCAACATTAAAAGCAAGGGTCTAGTTTTTATAATGTGAGCATGAGTCTAGTTACTTAGCCTATGCATACTAGTTTTTCATTTCATTATTCAAACCTATAACTAGCATACACCACACAAGCATGGATATTGAAATTTAGAACTTGTACCATGCAAGCAAATATATGAAATGTTCATTCAAATGCATCATACAAGTTTATGAGCTTGCTCCCCCTACTTGTGTGATCAAAATTTTAATTGATTCCTTTCCTTTATCATATCTCTCTACTCCCCTATCACTCATATCTTTGTTTCTCTCCCCCTTTGTCAACAATTAGCACAAAAGGTGAGCTCAAATTATAGATAGGTTGGGGTGAAACCATGTGAAATGAGGATCATTTTCCCAATTTGGTTCAATCTAGATTACTTGCAAAAGATATTTAACTCGGTTTGATCCAAGGACAAGCTTCTTCACACCTCCAAATAAGGGTTATCTTGTACCATGTTGAGTTAAACACTTATAGCTCATTTTCTAAATCAAACACTAGGTTTACAAGCCCACAAACATGCCATATGCTACCACTAGATCATTTCAAACATACAAGCAATAGTGGTACCATACAAGCATCAAATTCATTTGATTTTCATGAATGAGCCTAGAACATGATAGGAATGACTAGATGCACTAAATAAGTCCTTAGCAATGGATGGATGACATGTCAATCAACTTTACCTTGCTTTGCTCGAAGGAGAGGCATGTCATATAGTGGGGGTGCATGAACACATATTGGAGAAGTCAAGTATGTTCAATTCATTCCTTAGCTTGCAAAACCTCTTCTCATCAAGTGGCTTGGTGAATATGTCGGCAAGTTGATCTTCAGTGCCCACACTCTCTATGCAAATGTCTCCTTTTTGTTGGTGATTTCTTATGAAGTGATGATGGACATCTATATGCTTTGTTCTTGAGTGTTAAACCGGGTTATTGGTGAGCTTTATGGCACTTTCATTGTCACATAGCAATGGCACTTGCTTGAACTTGATTCCAAAGTCACTCAAAGTAGCCTTCATCCAAAGTAATTGAGCACAACAACTACCGGCCGAAATGTACTTCGCTTCGGCGGTTGAAAGTGCTACACTATTTTGCTTCTTTGATGATCAAGACACAAGTGATCTTCCCAATAGTTGACATGTGCCCGATGTGCTCTTTCTCTCAACTTTGCATCCCGCATAATAGGAATCCGAATATCCTATCAACTCAAATCTTGCTCCTTTGGGATACCATAATCCAACATGTTGTGTATGCTTCAAGTACCTCAATATTCTCTTTGTTGCCTTCAAATGACTTTCTCTTGGTGAGGCTTGAAATCTAGCACACATACATACACTAAACATCACATCCAGTCTTGATGTGGTCACATAGAGTAGCCTTCCAATCATAGACTGATACATCTTTTGATCCACCATGTTGCCACTAGTATCACTATCTAAGCTTCCACTTGTCCCTATTGGTGTACTAATAACTTTACTCTCATCCATTTCAAACTTCTTGAGCATGTCCTTGATATACTTGCCTTGACTCACAAATGTGCCATTCTTCATTTGCTTGATTTGAAGACCAAGGAAGTAACTAAGTTCTCCAATCATAGACATCTCAAACTCACTTGCCATCATCTTGCCAAACTCCTCACAAAATTCTTGATTTGTTGATCCAAAGATGATATCATCAATATAGATTTGCATCACAAACAAGTCATTTTCAAGCTTCTTGGTGAAGAGAGTGGTGTCAACCTTTCCCATCTTGAATCCCTTAGAGAGTAAGAAATCCCTCAATCTCTCATACCATGCTCTAGGTGCTTGCTTCAATCCATACAAAGCCTTTCTCAACTTGTAGATATGGTTGGGTTTCTTCTCATCTTCAAAACCGGGAGGTTGCTCAACATACACAAGCTCATTGATGTACCCATTTAGAAATGCACTTTTCACATCCATTTGGTATAACTCGATGTTGTGGCAACAAGCATAAGCTAGCAAGATTCTAATTGCTTCCAATCTTGCAACTGGGGTATATGTTTCTCTAAAGTCAAGACCTTCAACTTGAGTGTAACCTTGAGCCACTAATCTTGCTTTGTTCCTTATTACTATCCCATCTTGATCTTGCTTGTTCCGAAAGACCCACTTAGTTCTAATCACATTATGATCCTTAGGCCTCTCAACTAAATCCCATACTTGGTTTCTTATGAAGTTGTTTAGCTCTTCATGCATAGCATTGATCCAATCAACATCCCTCAAAGCTTCATCTATCTTCTTAGGTTCAATGGATGACACAAATGAGAAATGCTCATAAAATGAAGCCAATCTTGATCTTGTTTGCACACCTCTTGAAATATCACCAATGATAATGTCCAATGGATGATCTCTTGCAACATTGGTTGGTTGAAGCACTTGCACTTGATTGCTAGCATTTGATTTATCACTTGGTTGAGATGATGGACTAGCCATTTGTTGATCTTGTATATTGCCATCACTAGTGCTTGCTTGGATTTGATCATGAGAACCACTAGCTTGCACATTTGAGTTAGAGAGCACTTGATTCTTGTCATCTTCAATATCAATCACCTCTCTAGGCCTTAACTCACCAATATCCATGTTCTTTATTGCATTGACCAATTGAGTGCCTCTTATATCATCTAGATTCTCATCTTCCTCTTAGGAACCATTTATTTCATCAAACTCCACATCATGAACCTCCTCAAGAATACCACTAACTAAATTCCAAACTCTATAAGCCTTGCTAGTAGTGGAGTAGCCAACCAAGAAACCTTCATTACATTTCTTTTCAAACTTGCTCAATCTTGTGCCTTTCTTCAATATATAGCATTTACAACCAAAAACCCAGAAGTATGTTATGTTTGGCTTCCTTCCATTCAATAGCTCATAAGGTGTCTTCTCCATCATGGGGTGACAATAGAGTCAGTTGCTATAATAGCAAGCCGTGTTGATTGCTTCGGCCCAAAATGAATGACTCACATTGTACTCACTCAACATTGATCTTGTCATATCAATCAAGGTTCTATTCTTTCTTTCAACTAGCCCATTTGATTGAGGACTATACTTGGCCGAGAATTGATGTCTAATTCCAAATTTATCACATAACTCATCAATTCTAGTGTTCTTGAATTCACTACCATTGTCACTTCTAACTTTCTTGATTGTTGTTTCAAACTCATTGTGAATACCTTTGACAAATGATTTGAATGTTGCAAACACATCACTCTTGTCAACAAGAAAGAATACCCATGTGTATCTAGTGAAATCATCCACAATCACAAATCCATATTTATTTCCTCCAATGCTAGTGTATGTGGTTGGTCCAAACAAGTCCATATGTATCAACTCAAATACCTTGGATATGCTCATCATGCTCTTCTTAGGATGTGTATTACCAACTTGCTTTCTGGCTTGACATGCACTACATAGCTTATCCTTCTCAAATGTGACATCTTTCAAGCCTCTAACTAAGTCATGCTTAATCAATTTGTTCAATTGTTTCATTCCAACATGACCAAGCCTTCTATGCCGTAACCAACCCATGCTAGACTTAGTGATCAAACATGTTGATAATTGAGCTTCTCTAGCATTGAAATCAACTAAGTATAGATTCTCATATCTAAATCCTTTGAATATCAAGTTAGAGCCATCTACACTTATGATCTCTACATCATCCACACCAAATATGCACTTGAAACCAATATCACACAATTGAGCTACCGACAATAGGTTAAAGTTCAAGCTCTCTACTAGTAGCACATTGGAAATGCTCAAATCATTGGATATTGCAATCTTACCAAGCCCTTTGACCTTGCATTTGCCATTATCACCAAATGTGATACTATCAATCCCATTGCTCTTGCTTTCATTGATTGAATTGAACATTCTTGAATCATCGGTCATGTGTTGTGTGCACCCACTATCAAGCACCCAATGCCTTCCTCCGGCTTTATAATTTACCTATAAAAGAAGATCAATTCTTTTTAGGTACCCAAACTTGCTTGGGTCCTTGTAGGTTAGTCACCAAGGACTTTGGTACCCAAATGGCCTTCTTCTTTGGGCCCACAATTGGTGTACTAATGAACTTAGCCTTTACACCATTAGTAGCCTTATAAAGCATGTAACAAGAATCAAATTTGATTGATGATACATTAGGTAGCTTGTTCTTGTTAGTCTTGCAATTTTGCTCTATATGCCCAACTTGCTTGCATCTATTGCAAAACCAACCATTGCCCTTCACAAAGCTAGCTTTGGGAGTGACAAAAGCCGCCTTGCCTTTCTTGGGGGCATAGCCTAATTCCTCTTTGTTGAGAGAAAATCTTTGGCTACCCAAGCACTTTAGCAAGTGGGCTTCTTCACCATAGGCATTGCCTAAGGCAAGAGTGAGCTCATTCACCTCCTTCTTGAGGTTCTCATTTTCCACCATAAGTGAGGCATCACAAGTGAGACCATCACTCAAAGGTGAAGTGAAAGTTATAGTGCTACAAAAAGTGTTAGTGGGAGCAACAATAATGGGTTCATGAAAAGATTCATCAATAAGATCACATGTTAGTCCCACATCACATGTTACTATCACTTTCCCCTTCTTAGCTTCCTCCTTCTTGACTTGCTCAATGAGAGAGGAGTGAGCCTTTTCAAGCTTAGAGTGAGCTTTGCCAAGCTTCTCATGGGCATCCATTAGCCTCTCATGAGTGGCATTGAGCTCATCAAAGGATTGCTCAAAAATTTTTACTTTCTTGCACAATTCTTTGCACTCCTTTCTCTTCATCTCATTGCAAGTGTGCACTTGCTCACACATGTCCAAGAGCTCCTCCTTGGAGTACTCCTCCTCCTCATCATCATCATCATTATCATTCCTACAAGAGTCACTTTCACATTCATCATCATCACTCTCATCATATTTTACCTTGGTAGGCTTTGCCATGAGACATGTCGATGGAGTGTCGAAGATGGAGAGCTTCTTATTGATGGCGATGCTTGCTAGTGCTCTCTTTGATAGATTTCTTGTCATCATCACTAGAGCTATCACCATCCGAAGAGCCATCACTATCCCAAGTGACAACATAACCTCCACCCTTCTTCTTTTTTTGGAAGGTCATTCTCTTCTCCTTCTTTTCTTTCTTATCTTTCTTGTGCTTCTTCTTCTCATCTTCATTATTATCACTATTGTAGGGACAATTTGCAACAACATGATCGGGGCTCTTGCAATTATATCATCTTCTCACATATTCTTTGTTCTTGGTGTGATCTCTTCTCTTTCTTGCACCATAGCCCTTCTTCTTCATGAATTTTCCCATCTTGCGCATAAATAGGGCCATGGCTTCATCATCAATGTCACTAAAATCATCATCATCACTTGATTCTTTCTTGGACTTGCCCTTATTCTTTGATGATGATGAGCTAGCCTTGAATGCTATACTCTTCTTCTTCTTGTCCTCTTCTTCCTTCTTGTCATCCTTGTCATCCCCCCCTTTCCATATGGTATGTCTCTTATGTCATGACATCACCTAGTACTTGGTTGGGGGTAATGTCCTTCAATCCTCCTCTTATGATGAGCAATCTTAACATCTCAAATCTTGGAGGTAAGCACATCAAGAATTGATGGGAGACATCATCATCCTTGATCTTCTCTCCCAATACCTTCAAGTCATTGACAATGACTTACAATCGATGAAACATCTCCAGAATGCTCTCATCATCCTTCATCTTGAAACTTGTCAACTTGTCCTTGAGGATGTACAACTTGGCACTCTTCACTGCCGGTGTGCCCTCATATGTTTCCTCCAATCTCTTCCACACCTCATTTGTTCTTTCACAATCCTTGATTTGCTCAAACACCTTGGAATCAATGGCGTTGTATATGGTATTGAGAGCCATTGTATTGCATTGCTTGTTGATCTTATCTTGATTGGTTGGATCATAGGGATCAATGATAGCATAGTCATTCTCGGTCACTTCCCATACTTGATTATTGATTGAACCAAGATACATCCTTATCTTTCTCTTCCAATAACCATAGCATGTGCCATCAAAGAATGGTGGTTTGCCCCCCACATGGTTGAACACAACTTGAGCCATAATTTGACACCGATGTTGTTAAGCCTTTAATCAAACGGTGACCACGGCTCTGATACCACTTGAAAGGTCCTAATATGGCTAGAGGGAGGTGAATAGCCTATTTAAAAATCTACAAATCAACTAGAGCAATTTGATTAGTATGACAAATAACGTAATGCAAACTTGCTCTAGCTCTACAAGGGTTGCAAGCCACCTATCCAACAATTCTAGTTGCAATGATTACTTAGGCACCCAAACTTGCTATGTAACTACTCACTTAAGAGCTCTCAATCTTGCTACTCTAAAGAGCTCAACTAGATGAATGTAAATAAGTGGGTAGGGTGATTATACCACCGTGTAGGGGATGGACCAATCACAAGATGAAGATTAAGCCAATCACCGGGAGAATGCAAATGACAAGAGACAACCAATTTTTCTCCCGAGGTTCACGTGCTTGCCAACACGCTAGTCCCCGTTGTGTCAACCAACACTTGGTGGTTCGGCGGCTAAGAGGTGTTTCACAAACCTCGTCCATAAGATTGGACACCGCAAGAACCTACCCACAAGTGAGGTAACTCAATGACACGAGCAATTTACTAGAGTTACCTTTTGGCATTCTGTCGGGAAGGTACAACTCCCCTTACAACCACCGGAGATGGCCATGAACAATCACCAACTCGTGCCAATCCTCCACCGCTGCTCCAACCATCTAGGTGGTGGCAACCACCAAGAGAAACAAGCGAAATCCGCAGCGCAACACGAATACCAAGTGCCTCTAGATGCAATCACTCAAGCAATGCACTTGGATTCTCTCCCAATCTCACAATGATAATGGATCAATGATGGAGATGAGTGGGAGGGCTTTGGCTAAGCTCACAAGGTTGCTATGTCAATGAAAATATGCAAGAGTTAGAGCTTCAACCGGCCATGGGGCTTAAATAGAATCCCCAAGAAATAGAGCCGTTGTACCCCTTTACTGGGCACGCTGCGGGCTGACCGGATGCTCGAGTCAGACTGATCGGATGCTCCGGTCAGACTGACCGGACTCTAGACCCAGCGTCCGGTTAACTGATGTAAGCCACGTGTCAATGTCCATTCAACAGGAACCACCCGATCGCAATGACTAAGTAGCGACCGGACGCTCCGACACAAGTGACCGGACGCTAAACCCCCAGCGTCCGGTCGTTTCCAGTAAGCTCCCAAAACCGTCTTTTGTCGACCGGACGCGTCCAGTCAAGCTTGACCGGACACAGACCAGCGTCCGGTGCTTAACCCTAGTCACTGTGCCATTCGACAACACGACCGGACACAGCCCTTCAGCGTCCGGTCGTTGGGTGATCCAGCGTCCGGTTAGTTTGACCGACGCCAGCATCTTTGCGACTAACTCCATTTCACTTCAAACTTCTTCACCCTTGCTCATGTGTGCCAACCACCAAGTGTATCACCTTGCGCACATGTGTTAGCATATTTTCACAAATATTTTCAAGGGTGTTAGTACTCCACTAGATCCTCAATGCATGCATATGCAATGAATTAGAGCATCTAGTGGCACTTTGATAACCGCGTTTCGATACGAGTTTCACTCCTCTTAATAGTACAGCTATCTATCCTAAATGTGATCACACTCGCTAAGTGTCTTGATCACCGAAACAAAATGGCTCCTACAATTTTACCTTTGCCTTGAGCCTTTTGTTTTTCTCTTTCTTCTTTTCCAAGTTTAAGCATTTGATCATCACCATTGTCATGATCTTCGTCATTGCTTCATCACTTGGAATAGTGCTACCTATCTCATAATCACTTTGATAAACTAGGTTAGCACTTAGGGTTTCATCAATTAACCAAAACCAAACTAGAGCTTTCAGTGTGGCAGTGCCGCACCACGGAAGATAGCAAGGGTAATAGTGAAGTGTAGACTATCTTAGCTGTGAATCTGAGGATGCATGTTGTTGTTTAAGCACTTGGTAGCACATAATAGCTTAAGCATTATGCCCCCCTTTATAGTATGGCTTTTCCTATACTCAAATTCAATATATAAAAGAATTTAAACTTCCTTTGAGTTTGAAGCCATCTATATTTGTAATTGGGGGCTCCTCCGTTTCGTGTAGCATCATCGAATATAAATTTCCTACTTATCATCTCGATAAATCTCATTAGTTCTCTAATTATATGGTCATTATCACCAAAACCCACAATTAGGGCTTGATTGCACTTTCAGGCCCATCAGCCAGAAGAACGGCTGGGTGCCCCCGATCAGGGCACGGATCAAGGGCCCAATTAGCTATTGGGCTAAGTTGGTGGAGATCAATCCTAACCTGTCCGATCCTGTTGTCGATCGATTTTCATACAACTCAGTTTTTACAAGGAAGCATGAGATTTTTATCAGATGAGAAGAAAGGAAAATTACTAGAAAACGTACGGTTGCACCACGCATCCCATCTAAAGACAACTCAACGGCATTGGTAGCGGTTCATTGCATGGTTGGAATGTCAAATGTGTGTTCTCTGTAATCTACACAGGTTTCTATGGACCCTGGGTCCATTCACTCTCCAATGCAACCCCTCATGGATGGATGACACGTGGCGCATAAAAAATCAGATGCTCAAAGTTTTTTTTTCGTAAATTGGAGCTTCATTCATTCATCAAGGAATAGGGGATTACAATCTTCAGTCAGCAGACGCTGGATGCAGGTCGAGGCACTTTGCCACTCGCCCAGCCTGATCTCATCTGTGACCTGCTTAGCTAAAACATGGGCTACTCGATTACAAGCTCTATTTGTACATATCTGTTAGATGATCCCCACCAATTGGCCCAACGATCAATTGATTCCTTGGATCCGCACCCTGATTGGGGGCGCCCAACCCTACATGGTTGGTGGGCCCTGTCACACTGTGCTATAAAAACAGAGGTGGGGGCCGACGGCTCTCTTCACGAGGTTGAACGAGCTACAGTAGCCCCACCGACATAACCCTAATCCGATCTAAGAGAGGGTGCGCAGCCAATAACGGGAAGCACCATCACGGGGTTCGCCGCCGCCACTGGACCGCACCTACCACCGCGGACAACGCCACTACTGCACCGCCGCGCCTCCACCGAGTCTCCACCGAGCACCGCGATGGCCAGCCCATCTTCCTCGAAGGCGGCCGATGGTTTGCACCCCCTTCACACCCCTCTCTCTCTCTCTCTCTCTCACTCTATCTATTGATCCAGTACTAGTAGATGTTCTAGGACTCACTGTTTATTCCAAAAGCAAGTAAACATGCTAGATCTATGGCTAGCGATCCTGTTCTATTTCTATCCATATCAACATGAAATCAAGGAAACCTGAACTAACATCACGGATCTCCTTCAAGATTGGTGCAAGGAACGATCTCTGGAAATCCCCCGAGGCCCATAGCCTGACAAGCTCCTGACTGTCCGTTTCTATTTGCAGCCTCTGCACAGATTTTTTCCATGGCAAATTTAACACCATCGCGGCAGGCCAATGTCTCCATCATCAACGCATCCAGTCCATGGGGGTACCAGCATGCTTTGCCTCCTTCAAAGTTGCCCAGTGAGTCCCGCAGAACAACTCCCGTAGCCCCCCTGATTGACGCCAGGACAGAAGGCCCCATCGGTATTGCATTTGGACAATCCTTCTGGTGGTGGTTTCCAAACTGTATGAGTACGTAGACACCGGTCGCAGCTATTTCTTTGACTGAATAATCTGCCATAAATCGTGTGCCAAATCAACAGCCCACTGCACTGCAATGCGAAGCGATCCTTGAGTCTCACCATGGCGGCGTTTGTTTCTTTGCATCCAAAGTGAGTACATTCCAATGATGAAGAGGCCCCGCTCCTTCTCTGAACAAAGATCAGCCATCAACAAATCAGACGCCCACGTATGTGTGTGTAGGCGGGGCAATTTTGCTCCAGTTATGTATTGAATTTCCCGCCAAAAGAGTCTTGCCGTGGTGCATTCAATCAAAATGTCTGATAGACTCCTTTTCAACTCCACACACATCGCAAAAAGCTGTGGGTTCCATATGTCGCTGGTTTAGCACTGACTTAGCCCGCAAGAATTCATGTAAAACTCGCCACCAAAAAACTTTAACTTTAGGCAGAACATCATACGCTCAAGGTGATACCGAGAATCTGTTAACTTCCTACATTCAAGGGTAATTGTGCATGGAATAAATTGCATGCGTGGTGGGTCCAACATCACACGGTTGTGATTTTTTTTCATGCGCCACGTGTCATCCATCTGCGAGAGGTTGCATTGGAGAGTGAATGGACCCCGGGTCCATACAATTTAATTCCGACCGCTGACGCCCATCCAACGGCGCAACGCAACTGCAACCTGCACAGCTAGAACTCCATGTCCATGCATTGTCCCTGGCTGGAGAAAAATTCTATACATATGCGTGTACACATTGTCCCACGTGCAGCACCCCTTGAATGTCATCCACGTACGTGTCCTAATCGGTGCTCCGTTGATCGTCCTTCGCACAACACCGCCATCCTGCTGGACCATGGCCGGTGGTTTCGCAAAATCTACAATCATACTTGTTTGGTTCTATCATCTTCGTAAGTTTCTCATTTAGATCCTGGATCTTTATTCGGATGTCAAAGCTAATTTAAATGGATCTAGACTCGTGCTCAAATGCTAAGCCATGCTAATGACCTATGAGACCAGGGGGGCAGGGGGCGGCAGGGGCCATGACCCCCTAACAACACAACATTTTTTTTAATATACAGTTTAACAGTCTATATTTATATTGAAAAAGATATGATAACAATTCTTGTCAATTGTCATATATATTTATTGATTCTTCTAAACAACAAAAACATGCAAAACATCTTTATAATAAAATATTTTGATTCAACTAAAGCGTGTTTGCCTACCATTTTATTAAGACACATTTAATGGAATTTTAGGTTTTACTAAATACGTACTTGTGTTTCTTTATGCTTTACTAAATACATATTTAACTATTAATAACAATTCGGTGATTATTAATACTTTTATCACAGTAGTGTTCTAAATAGCAAACTATAACATTTAGCAAAGAGGCCTGCTCAGCCGTCATAGCCTGCTATATCTCGCTATTTAGTATAACTATGTTGTAGCGGCAAGTGGTGTGAGCTGCTATAGCCCACTATTTAGAACACTGCTTTTATCATCATCAAGCAGCCTGTTCGGGAGGCCGTAAACGATCGTGGATTATTTACTGCTGGCTGGTTTGGTGTGAGAGAAAAACACTGTTCCCGGCTGGAAATTTACGATCGTTTACGAGCAAGCCAATGGCACTATTATTATATGTCGACTTCCTTTTTACTATGAATCGTAGTATGGCATTGATGCTCACATGCATGCACAGACATTCGCCCTCATGAACATCTCACATCCGAGCCCACTATGAACACCTCTGGAATATTAAGCGGTCGATAGATTTCAAGATTCATGAGTCACCACACGAGCCTCGCTTTCAATAGATACAGTTGCCTCCCACGAGAAGAATAGCATTGTTAAATCGTCAAATACTAAATAAATTGAGGAAAATAGAAGCAACTGCATCGATAACTAACCCGGATGGTTAACTTCCACCACAAGAACCTTAATAGATGAGCTACACCCCTGTATGAGGCCCATGTATTGGCTTCATATCTCCCCATTTGACCATTAGGCCCCTATAATCTTCACTATCTACCACTTCTTTCTTCTCTCCATTATAGAATAGGGCACGATGGTGAACTCTGGTGGATTTTGACCGACGCTAAGCACAACGACGATGAGGTCTACTCCGCTTGACTCTCCATGGTCTCTGTGCACGCTTAGGTGGGGACGACCATGGGGTCCTCGTGAGGGATTAGGGGCTTAAGTGTGCACGCCATAGCCCACGTATAGATTATGTATAAACCATGTCAATATCCGAGGTCGCTCAAAACTTCTAATTTTTTAATTTAAAATATAGGAGTTTAATGAGAATTTTTGGCACTCTAAATCATTTTAGATAAAAAATTTTGTCAACTATAAAGTTGTGGATCTCATTGAGCTCTACAAGTTTGATATAAATTTCATCTTCGTCTGATTTCATATACAAAAGTTATGAATTTTTTAGATAACTATTAAGGGTTGTGGTATACTAGTTATGAGCATAATGATCATTTTTAACTTCTTTTTCTAGCATCCACTCCTAATATTATTTTAATATTCGTAGTGTCCAAGAGCTAATTGCCATAATTAAAAAGTGTCCTTTAACAAAGATAATAGTATTAAATAGTGTCCATCAAAAACATTAAATGATGTCCTATAGTAGTAAATTTATCCGATAAATAGCTGATTCCATATAACAAATTGACAAAAAAAGAGAGCGCGTTTCTAATTTTCTACCATGGGCCTATCCCTTCCTCCGTGGGCCGAGCCTACGCATGTATGGGGGCCCGATGGGCGCCTCTCCCTCTCTCATATACGAGAAGTAGTTCACGTGCTGCTCAAAAAAAAAAAAAAAAACGAGAAGCAGTTCACGTCACGGTGCCTGCTGATGCATGCGCCGATGCGCGCCAACACGGCACGGTGCAACCTATGATGTACTCTATGAACGTCTGAGCCCCACACCGCGCGCCGCCATTTCTGCACGCGCTCCTCGCAGTCACAGCGCACAGCGGAGATCACGTACGCGCGGCGGCGCGTATCCACGGCGCTCCCGTGTTTGGGACATTGACAATGTATTTCCCTCATGAACAAGTGGAGCGAAAAGGAAACGACGATGAAACCTTTCAGTTTCAGACTTCCATCAGTCACCCAACTTGTCAATCGAACCCAATTTATGCACAGACCTACATCATTTTTTTTACAGAACACGCGTAGTTTCTCACTTACATTATCACAACCTGCACTTCAGTGTACGATTACGAAACTATACTACCTACTGGCTACAGGCCTACAGCTAAAGTAAGACACACGTTAAGACATCGCAAACCCGGCGAGACAAGTTACAGACTGAAGAGAACACCAACTGAGGGCTTGTTTGGCTACACTATTATCAATCTGAATCCATGTGGATGAAGGTGGATACGATTGCATCCAAACAAGATCTAACAGCATCATGTCGGCACAACCTCGTCAAATGGAGCTGAGACCCTCGCGAAGAACATCTTCAGGGACAGGCACAGCATTACCAGCTGGACGAGGCCAAAGAGGGACACTTTGAAGGTCCTGCTCTGCATCTTCAGGACCTCGGTCGTCCGGTAGAGCTCCTTCTCCCGGACCTCCAGCTTGTCCACCTGCTCTTTCAGCATCACGATCTTGCTCTCCGTCTCTCGTAGCTTGAGCAACATTCTGGTCTTGTCACCGGCAGACAGCGCCCTGTGCTCCTCCAGGGCCATCCGGTCCTCCGCCCGGACCTGCCAATTCTGCCTCGCTTTCAGCATCACCAGACACTGGATTTCAGCTTCTAGTTTCTCCTGGAGATGGTGCTCGAGCTCTGTCTCCAACTGGTCGATGCTAGCTGCTGCCTCCTCCTCCTCCAGTGTTGCCTTGTCTGCAGCACCGATGAGTACTTGAAGCTTGGAAAGCCTTAAGTCTTTCTCTCTGATGGTGTTTGATGCTTCTTTCACTTTCTGTTCAAGATGTTCCATCTTCTCATTCAGTTCCAACATATCAGCCTCTGCATATGGCAAAACGATTACATCTTGGTCTTTGTTACCAGAAGTGGATTCCTCCGCCTCAAGTTCTTTGCCAAGTTCTGATAATTTTTGTATCTCTAAGCAGCACACAAAAAAATAGAGGTGGTTAATACAAACATAAACTAGAGCTCAAAGACTAAACATTTTTTTTAAAATCACGGTAATCAAGTGGTATCTATGGAAAAACTGGGATGGCACAGCTTTGTTATACCAAGAACCACTAGAGTTAGGTGATCCATTAGAACTAGAGCTAGGAAAAAGTGTCAAAATCCAGAAGTGCACACTTGTCCCTTGTACTATATTGTGAAGAAACAAATCATTATTTTTCTTTCCAAAATGATGTGAGAGCAAATTTGTCATTGATGTGGAAAGCATGCTTTGTACTATGAGAAATGATCGTTGTCTGGGTCTATGGATTGAAAGAAAAATAGTAAATGGAGGCACAAAGCCATAACCATGACCTTATGTGTATTTTGATAAGTGCTGCATAATGCAGCACTGAACAAGGCATAATTACTCGTACATTATTAAGGGGGAGGTGTGACCAAACTATCATCACATATACTGGAGAAACAACCTATTTAGTAAATAAATACATGGTGCATGATCAAAGTCAGCACTGACATGTCTGAAAAAAGCAAGTAAGCAACAGATTTATAAAGAAAGTGTTGTGTGGAAAATTTACTTCAGCCAGAAAAGCTGGAAATCCATGAAATTCCAACTTTCAAAGTACCATAAAAATATTGTGCCTGTACTGTGTTCCTTAAGCAAAAGTATTAAACAAGCCATGACACATTTCTAGGATGGTTCAAAACTACGTAGTGTAAGAAGGCAGACAAGCATTATTTTTTTAAAAAAAAAGTGCATGAGAAACATGAATAAAGACAAGATTTTTACCATTTTCAAGGACTTGCTGTGTTGTATGAAGTGAAGAAACCGATTCAGCAAGAGGATCACCATTTCTATCTTGGTTCACCCAGCTCCATTCATTTTCATCATTTTGCTCTTCACTACTTATTATCATTTCCTCACCAATGTCACTGTCCCTTTTGTATGCTGACTGAACCTCCTCACTTTGCCGGTCCTCACTTCTAACGCCATCATAGTTCATCGACATTGTTCTATGCCGGTGGTTACTGAAAGCATCACCTGCATCGGATGCTATCAAGTAAGATTCAGCAAAGGAAGCATGTCTCCTGTCCCTAACAGCCCTTCGACGTGCCTTGCGCCCTTTTCCTGCAAAACCAAAATCCTTCACCCAAACCCTTTTCCTATTACAATCTCCAATGTTCTTCAGCCCTATTACGCCTAGCGAATAGCCCGTCGCTAGCACCAAAAAATTGATGTTGAGCTGCAGCGGGTTCTCAGGCGATTGCCTCCTTACTCTTCTCCACCTCCTTAATCTGCACTGCTTCCTTGGTGACGTCTCTACAAACATCTTATCTAGTGGTCCTAGCCAGGGGAGAGCTAACTTGTGCAACACCACTGCCTTCTCATCGGAAGGCAACTTTGGAGGGGATGGCATAGGATTCTCCGTCCTAATGCCGATATCAAAGTTGGCTACTGTGATGTCCTTGATGCGCAAATCGGCTAACTTATTTGCACCTCCAAATTGAGATATCTTGCCCCAATCTAGATCAGAATCATGAGGCGGCTCTGGAGGATACTGGCCTAAATTTTCTGCTCTAGTTGTAAACTCCAGTTCAGGCATGCTAAATTCACCCATTTTTTGGTCTAAACCCTATGTGCCGAAAGACAAGGAAACCCAATTGTGAAGGCGGCTGGGCTCCTGAAATCAGGCTCCCAGGGTTCGGTTCTATGCTTCATCCTACCCAAACGCATGCAATTTTATAGTTCCCCGTCCTCGATTCACACTCCAACAATCCTCCTAAGCAGCCGGACAAACAGAATTCCAAGAAACTACGCTACAAGACGTGGCCCTCGGTCACAACAAACCAGAAATTTCACGGGAAATTCCGAAATAAAAAATCGGACCAACCAAGAGCGGTGGAGAAATCACGCACCTGACGCGACGAAAGTTCCTGGAATTGGGACGGCGGGAGGAGGCTGGCGGGGTGAGCGGAGACAACAACGGCCGGGGGCGGGGCCGCCTGGCCTGCGCAGCGAATATATACAGTCTCGTAGGAATTTCCGTGAAGCAGCGGACAAACTGCGCGCCACGGAAGAAGGGAGGTTGAGGAAAGCACGAAAGGAAGCCGAGGAAGTAAAGGATGTCCGTCAAGGAAGAAGAACGATTAGTTAGCGAACGC